>NC_135497.1:77095218-77270218 GCF_052857255.1 Amblyomma americanum | reverse complement strand
AAGTTAGAGCGAGGCACGAAGCATCGGCCATGTGATTACGTGATCGCGGACGCTGGATGGTCATGATGTCGACTACTACTAATACTACTATATTACTACTGCCACTACGCGGAGGCCCAGAACCCCCTCTTTAACAGCTAGCTCTGCAAAATGGTTATTGAGGTGTGTTCAATTAACTTTCTGACATAATAGTTGGAACACAAGATCGCGGGTAACAACTGCCGCACCTTTTGTGTCGCGATCATCTGGTATTATTGTCCACGCCAATGCTGGCGCGCAGGCGCGGTTCCCTACCGACGCAAAGGCTCGCAGGAACTGAAACTATAGTCACTGGGACCTCCTTCCTCCCCTGGAGGGGTCGGTGTTCGGAAAGATTACTGATTAGGAATGTGAGAAACGGCGCTAGCTGGTATTGTATCGTCAACTTGAATGCGCTTAGGATAGACAGCTGTGTCGTATACTGTATACGTCCTCGCCCATCGTCTCTATGCTGAGCAAACTGAAGTTACGATTTCTAATTGCGTTTGGAGATAAACTTACCGACGAAAAGGGTGACCAGGACGGCTGGAAGCATTCCTTTTTATTAATGTGCCTAAGGAAGAAAGAAAACATAATAAGTCGCTGTAACCGCCTGGAGCGTGGAATACATGAATATTGTCAAACGGCTTCGTGGATGCACCACGGCATTTTCTTTCCCGTCCACTGCAGCAGCGTGATGCGTGCCAGTTTTCGTGTGGAAACAGAAAAGAACAAGCTTCAGGCAAAATTCAGCGGATAGAACAGTGTGTAAACTTAGAACTTCTTTTCATGGAGTTGAGGAGTCACGCTGCTGACCACAGTTTCCCGAACGTTAACGAAACGCTCCAAGCAGTCTTCATGAGCGTTCATTAGGTATACGTTGGCATCATTATTTGACAAGGATGCTACATTCACAGCTCTGGCTAATAATCAAAGCATAAGAGAGCCGCAATCACTGAGGTCCCGAAAGCGTAAAACTGTGGGGTGCCGCAAAGTTTGTGATCCAACCGTGTTTGAATCTTGGGCTCGCCGGCATGACTAATGTTCTTTTCTTTGCGGTATGCGAAAGTGCGAATGAGCGAATGCTCCATCTTAGGCTATGTTCGCGTCAGCATTCTGCGCGTTGTTCTTGTCCAAACTTCACAGTGTAGGCATCATTCGAAATCTTAAAGTACACTCTGTCAGTTGCTGTACACCGCTGTAGTGTAGCTGCGTTATCAACTGCACAAGAGGTGGTATTGCAGTTGACGAATTCGGTAGTTTCGTTGATATGACCTACTCAGAGAACTTTTCTGAAGAAACTACTTCGCTTAGGAGAGTTTCGTTTAGCCACGTATAGAAGAGAAGTTCATTTAGTATCAAATGGTCGCAGAATGTAGGTTCGTTGAATTGTATTTGATCAGTGGCCTTTTAAATGTAGCAAAATTTGTCTATTTTGGCGCAGGAATATCAGCTCGGCATAGGGGTGCACAGCAGCAACGTTTTTACCATTTGGGGTGGACAACATAGTGGTGCAGTGCGCGAAGTTTAATCAACTTATCTTCATTACTTCGTTTGTATCTGCCTTTCCAATGTTGAAGATTCCCATAATACTAAGTTACTATCAGAATTCTTCAGTATTGGAATGACAATTAAAACGAACTAATGAAGATAAGTTGATAAAACTTCGCGCACTGCACCACTATGTTGTCCGCCTCAAATGATAAAGACATTGCTGCTGTGCACTCCTATACCTAGCAGATATTCGTGCATAAAATAGACAAATTTTTCTACGTTTAAAAGGCCACCGATCAAACAGAATTCTACGGACATACATTCTGAGACCGCTTGATACTAAAAAAAAAAATTGTCTTCAATACGTAGGCCAAACGAAACTGCCCTAAGTGAAGTAGTTTTTTTTTTTTTTTGAGAAAAGTTCTCCAAGTAGGTCATATCAACGAAACTACCGAATTCGCCATCTGAAATACCACCTTTTGTGGAGTTGATAATGAAGGTACACTATAACGGTGTGCATCAATTGACAGAGTGTACATTTATTTTTCGAATGATGCCTATATTGTGCTCTTTAAACAAAACAACGCGCTAAATGCTGGCGCACACATAACCTATATAAAGGGGATCATTCACACTGCCGGAGGGGGACCCCCGCCTTAAGGGAACTGAAGTGCCGTCAGTTGCAGCCTGTCGTGTTACCTTCAGAGGGTCAGTCAGCAGCACAGGCACTGTAACAGGGCAGTGGAGTTTCACTTCGGCAAATACTGCCCTCCCTATTCCGTGCCCTGTTACCGCAGGAACACACCACTGCAGGGCACATTAAAGACTTTTAGGACAGGGGGACCCTGTCGGTTATGGAGATATATATAGGTCCCCCTATTCTAAAACTCCCTATTATTTGTGGAGTATTTCCTAATCGGGTTCTCTCTGATTGACTGAGGCATACATTGGCGGCGCACAAAAGCTGTTTTCCGAGGCCAATTATACCGACTATCACAAACAAGCAACTCTTCCCCCTTGTTAGTTCGGCGCAAAGAACTCGGGGTTTATTTCTGAGGATACTGTGCGTACAAGGCTATACATCGTGCACTAAGGAACTCACGAAATCAAATAACAAACATGTAATTAAGAATTTTACACAAATGACTCATGATGTGAATCAAGTGCGTAGCCGATTATGAAACGAAGCATGCATTAAATAGCGCTTTTTTTTTCTGACTGGAGGAAACTGCAATCCGGCACAGGTGCATACATAAATCTATATCGGTTCATGTTGCTTTACCAACGATAATTCAGCAGAGTATAGAATGCAACGCTTTAACCCATGCGTCAGTACAAGAAGCCATATATTACTCGTGTCTGGCGTGTACCAATTAAAACTCATATCCCCGTTAACTAGTTCTAAAACTTGCTATAAGATTTTGTCGCTTCATGATTTGCGCGGAGGGCGCTTCAGCCAGATAATAAAATAACGTTGACTATTGTTTTTCACGTCGCGTTATTTGCGCACCACTACGCCTAGCGAGGCCTTTTCCTAACACTGGAGATACCTGCCCTTGCCTACTGCCTCAAAAGCTTCCACCGAAAGAAAGAGGGAATTTATACGTTCTACGGGATAGCACACTCATGCGAAATCGGTCTCATCTTATGCCAATATAACAAAAAGCCCGACGAAATTAATAGCACTTCAGTTATAAACCGCAAGGAACCGGAGCGAGCTTACCTTATTGTTGAGGAAGCTTCATGGTAGGCTGCTCTCAGCAGATGTCTTATATACATAGCGACTGCAGATAATATTGACACGTGACGTCCCTTGTTTTGCACAAAAAAGGCAACGTGGAGAATGGGCAGACAGCAGGTTTATTTCCCATGTGCAAGAGACGACCAACGATCTCCCCGAAGCCTTTATCAGCTTCTGTTGGAGATAGCGAACAATTGGAACTGAAAGTGGAAATGATGAGCTAGAGTAAAAAAAGCATACAAGGAGAACACATGCTATCACTTCCGTGGCAAGGCAGCACACATTGCATGTGAGCAACGTTATGGACAGAGTCTGGAAATTAGTTCACGCTGCCATGGTTTCTTACGAATAAAAGTATTTCTTCACTCTACTGCGGCTGTGAATATATATATATATATATATATATATATATATATATATATATATATATATATATATATATATATATATATATATATATATATATATATATATATATATATATATATATATATATATATATATATATATATATATATAGCAGACAAGGTGAGTGAGATGAGGGGCTTTTTGTGCCCCTGAAGTCAGTACTCACCTTTTGGGCGCCATGGCGACTGTTTTCGGTCCTGTTCTTTCAGCTTGAGTACCGAGAATTCACGCGACGATGACCGCCGGCAATATCGCAGTTGTTCTGTCACTTTTTTTTCTGAACGCAGGTGTCGCTACACATCTGGTCTGGCAGCGACAGCCCTCTATGAAGGCGACGTCGGCTACTGACATGCCTTCATCGATGAGGAGAAAGCATTTTGGTCTTCTAAGCAACCGCGCATGAGAAACGTGTCGGTGACTTTACATTTAATTTCTTCTGTGAAGATAAACGCACTGGGTTCAGTATTAAAGTGGGGATAACAACAATTCTCTTTGTGCGGCGCAGGTTTAACAGCGTCATCGTTTTACGTTTAAGAAACGGTATCAACCCTGGTAGGCGGCGCCTAACAGGGTGGACGGCCTTTGAGGATGAGGACGTGCAAGCAGATACTACGACTCAATATACTGCAGTCCAACAATACTGGACACTGATTAAAAGAGAACTACGCTCTCGCAGGCGACATGGACGCCTTCGTTTTCTGTGGAACAGGTAGGGACCTGAGTCAGTCTTGAACAAAAAGGAAAGGGGCTCGATTTTCTGGTGGTTTATTTTTTAGATTAATGCGTTGTGAAATTTGAGAGTTGTTTTGAGATTTTAGTCTCTAGAGGAGTCGGCATTTTAAGAAAAGCTACAAAACTGTTGGTCTATTGTTGAGCGCCGTGCTGCAGGTCGAGCTGAATACAAATCGACTAGCCCAATTTCAGTGGCCCGGAACAAGAAAAAAGTTGCCATAATATGAATAAGCGAACTTGCATATGTCTACCCACGCTTCTTCTACTAGTTTGGAATAATCGTTTCACATGCTGGAGCAAATCTGGTATGTTTGTTTTTAAAAGGGTGAACTTAATAAGCAGCGTGAATAAAGTTTTTACTGGGGTAATTTACTCCAAAACCCGAAGTCCACCGAAAGGAAGTAGCGAAGAGGCAGTTATTTAGATAGCACAGGACATTTTTTATTTCTCACAAATTCTTGTTTATATTCGCAGTTACGTAACGCCCACACTTTGTCTGTTAATGACAACCTGCAGAATTTTCAAACTTACGTTAAGAAAATATTTACCGAAATCAGAGCGTTCGTTTGCAGTGCATGTTCAATGCGGTGCTTGCCCGGAATAAAAGGTGCTCGCCTGTTGCAAAACGCAGCCTGTGTCCAGGGCATCACTTTTCATTGGAAGCGGTAGAGCTAGACACTGCAACTAGACTGAAGCTAGACACCTGAAGCCGAGTAAGGCAGCTCAGAGTTTGTCATTCCCAAAACAAGAAGCAGTTTCACGTCTCCGCAACACTCACCGAATGCTCGGAGTCAAGGGGGAATGAGAGTCCACATAAGAACATTTCTGTGGAAAGGAATTACTGCGATCTGTCGGTTTTGCACGACAATGAAGGGCTTTGCGCATATACAGGACAGTCCTGTTTTCGTGACCCCAGCCAAATCAAGACACGTGAGCAGGAGCGTGTCTTTTCTTTATCTTAACCTAATTTGAGCATTTGAAATTGTTCTTTAAATGAAAATCAGCGATGTAATTTTCCGCGAAGTATTTTTGGTGAGGATACTTTTTAAAACTTCTACCACTTTCTCGACAGATTTCTCCTATAGTTACCGGTGATGCCTGGGCACACTATCGTAGCGAAATTCAATATACAATGAGAGACTGCGGGGTGAGTTGAAGCGTGTCTGCAAAATAAAAATCCGAAATAAAAAAAAATTAAGCTATACGCTCGTGTCATCCTCTTGGGCTGAGTGTCGAGTTTCGAACATGGTGAATACGTAATTCGTAAATGTGCCGAAACCCAAAGCAAGTGATTTCCATTTATCCCCGCCATATTGTTAACAGGAAAATTCGATCTGTGTGTAATTAATGCATGTATTCTACTAGAAGCAGCGAGGTCCTTGTGAACGTAGAGGATCCCGTTCTATCGCAGTGTTTTCGAGGCGGGGACCGGTCGACACTTGCCCTTTGACCCTAGCCGCTTGCGGTTATCACCGCCGTTCTAAATGCTCGTGTACTCAGCTGAGCAGAAGCAATATGAAAGGTCGAAGTGGCAATCGAGGCGACGTCGAAGGGGAAGTTTTTTCTCCCCCACAGAAGATAATCAGATCAATGGAGTGACGTATACTCATTCGGTGACAATAGCCTCGAAGGGCGTCATTCTCGCAGCTATCACGGCCCTTTTTATCGCGGCTATTCATTCCGCAATGGGAATGAGCAGCCAACTATGGTTATGGCTTGTGTTGAAATATCGCTTCCAGAGATAGCAATACGATAAAATGGTTGTCCGGGAGTTCATAGTATCAAGCTTCCTGCCGCAGTGCCTGGTCCTTTCTGCTGTTTAGGTAAGTCGTTTCTCCCTCATTGTCGCGGGTTCCAGGAAAAAAAGTCCCTGGAAAAAAAAACGCCCCCCTAAGATACGCCCTCGAAAAAAAAAAGGTCCCCGGCAAAAACGTCCTCATTTGCGAAGTAGGAAAAAATGTACCCAAATGGGTGCCGTCAAACGTCTCGTAATCCGCAGTGATTTGAGCGCCCGCCTCGCATGCGGGAGGTGCCCCTAGTGGGGTTTTGCCCCATGCGGCGGATTTAAGTTGCTTGACACTGGAACGAATCACAGACCCGTAAACGCAACGGTATGGTCAACGCAACGCAAGTGTGGCGGTGGTTTTTAGGTGAATGCTGGGAAGGGTTGCAACAGAACACTAGATGAGAAGGACATCTTGATACACAAACTAGATACAAGCTAAATGCGTTTATTGCTGGGCATCGTGTTTATAAGATAATGATAGTGTGGCGCAAGCACTGCGCACGTCCTGTGCTCTATCATCGAGCTATCGCACGAGCCTGATGCAATATTCAGGGGGTGATAGTTCAAAGCCTATATGCATTGCACCTGGAGAAAGCAGCTCCGCGCTTGCGCCAGTGCCTGCAAGGTGCGCTTGCAAGGTAAGTGTACAGGTTAGCAGACGTGGTGTAAAGGTATGCAGAGTGATAAAAGTTGGATACTTGTTCTTGTATTGATTTACACGCTGCTGTATTTATTTTCGGAATGGAGACTTCATGACCGCGGTGTGATCTGGTAGTGCAAAATATTCCATGCTTACATCTATTCTCAAATTCAAGGAACAGCTCCAATAAAGAGCGCAATTATTTGTCGAGTGGATACCGGAAGAATTCATTATTTGGGCAATTTTTCACTCGGGGACATTTTTTTTTTCCTAGAGGGCGCTTTCTCGAGGGACCTTTTATCTGGGGATATTTTTTCCTACACTCCATTGCCCCCCCTTATTCTGCACACTTCACAACTGTTTTTTTTTCTTTGCTCGGTCATTAAGTGCTGTTACGTTCATGTTTTTCGCAACCTGTTATTATTTTTTTCGCAGATTCAACGATGCGACTCGCTGTATTTGCTGCACTCTGCGTGGGTACGTGCGTTTGGCTCCTCTCTCTTTACGATGCGACATGATCCTACCAACCTCTCGGTCCCGCATGTTGCCCTCCAGGTTTTCCTAAGCTTAATCACTCTTGTTTAACGCGGATTAATTAGCGCTGCGCCGTTATATTACTTGCACATGCCAAAGTGCTAAGGCAGCATAGGCGGTGTGACCTGTCCCACTCCACGTGCTCTAAGGGTGCCTCAGAACTTCACGGCGAACACGTGCCTGTTCTGGCGAGAGAGAACTCTACGAATATGTTCCTTTCAGATGTTAAGTATTACTCAATGTGGGAAATTTTAAATTTCCAAAATTTTCAAAGGATCATGCCAGGACTGCACAGGAAGAATTCCCACCTTCTGAAATGACATATTTTGGAATTTTTCATGGGTCCCCATATGTCCGCAGTGTGACTCAACAGTACTTTCAAGGTCTCAGTTATATTCCTTTCGGCTCATTCCTGTCGTAAAAAGTTTTTATGTGAAACGATTATCATATTTTAGGCACATTAACGCACTCATTCCAACAAAAAAGCAAACAAACAGACACAGTCATAGGAGACGCACAGTCGTACATGAGCAGGCCTCTCTAGAGCACTCGAATGGCGTACGGGAGTGTAAGCTTGCGTCAATTACGAGTGCAATAGGGCTCGAAACAAGGCTGTATCATGCATGCACATTCCCATGTATTGTGCTTAACTCCTCATGCCTTTAAAAGATGATTGCTCTAAATGCACAACAGAGTACGCCGTTAGAGCGCACTAGACAGGTTTGTGGACGACTGTGCTGGACCTACCATAAAACACAGAGGTGTCCTCAAAGACGACTTTCAAGTTCATGCTGCATGCCTGGCTTGAAGCAGTTCTATGAAGATTATACAGCGCAGTCGTTAATGACTCCTTTGTAGGCTTAACGGCGTCGGTGGAGGTGATGGCGTAGCCAAATCACGTGGCCACCCCACGCATGTGCTTCGCGCTGCCTTTGTAGTCTTCGGCTAGGGCGCGTGCTCACCAGTGACCACGTGACCACGAGTAGATTTTTCCCGCAACCAAGAAACCACACTGAGCGCGCAGGCCGTGCAGGCCGTTGTCATTAGGTTGGGAGCGCAGTCTTAAGACGCCAACAAACGCTTCGTAGCACCTCTCGGATGCTTTGTGCGCGTCTGTGTAGGAAATAAAGATAGCTATAAGGAAAGGCCCGCAAAGTACCGGTAGCAGACAAAGAGTACCACGAAACTCGGGGCACGATTACGATACCCGGTAATCGTGAACGTGAACGCGCCGCCCGCGCTGAAGCGCATTGCCGGCGCCGCCACGATCCAACTGGTGAAAGCTCCAGAAGCAGAATCGCAACGCTGACGTCGATAAGATCCAGTTGTGAAAGCTGCTTTAATGCTTGAGTTGTAGCATTAAAAATATGTAAATAACAACGAAACTTCTTCATTCAAACGCTCATATCATCCACGACAGCTGCGCTGCATTAAGGCATTACCGATTATCGTAATCATGCGGTGAGTTTCTTCATATTGCAGCCCACTTTTATTGCGTGCACATTCGTGGACGTTGCACCTTGTATAAAGGATTTGATAGCGTTCAAGTCGCGCCTGCAAGCGTGGACGCAGTGCCTGGAGGCCAGCACAAGTCCATAGGTGTAGCACGCTCCCTTGTTCCAGCTGCATTAAAGACAGTGATAGAACGCAAGAACCATGGTCATGCATGCCTCGAACGGAGTAGCTGGTGATCGTGTCACCAGTACTGCTGCGCATCATCGCTCTGTACCTTTCAGATTCAACGCCACTGCTCATTCTTGACGCTAGTTAG
The DNA here is from genome assembly GCF_052857255.1 of Amblyomma americanum. NCBI lineage: Eukaryota > Metazoa > Arthropoda > Arachnida > Ixodida > Ixodidae > Amblyomma > Amblyomma americanum. Next base: position 77,261,094 of record NC_135497.1, on the reverse strand, counting down.
CCAAACGCAGTCATAAAAGTGGGTTATTTGGCCTTTTTTAGTCCTTTGTTTGCTGGCTACCTTGCCTTTTTCACCACCCGCTAAGGCTTTTCAAAGTTTTCATTACTGTTTCGCTTTTTCATGACGCTCGTGCAGCAGCAGTAGTCCAGCTTTATTTAGAGTGTAGTGCACTGTACACGGGTGACACCAACGCGATTTTTTTTTGGTGGCCGTCCTAAGAAGGCAGTAGTACTGCCCTTAATTTCATTTCTCATTAATGAGGACAATATCTTAAGTCGCCGCACTGAAAGTAAGGCGTAGCGGTGCAACTTCTTCGATCAATAATTTCAACCCTTATCTTGGAACGTTATCTTTGTAGTGGGAAAGAAAACGTTGAAATGAAAGAGAGCATTTTTAAGGGCAGATCCAGCCTTTACGCAGTGTAGCGGAGCCTGTCGCTCTTCACTGATGATCCACACTGCGAAACTGCACTCCTTATCCGCGCACGAGCGAAGGCTCTCTGCTGCTATCATCCCTCGGCGTTAGGTTTATTCAGAGCGTGAAAGAAGCCGCAGATTAAACTTTACCGTTATATGTTTTCTCTAGTTGATTCCAAACTTCTTCGCACACAACTTTGACTCACATGAGGTGGTAAGAATTCAATCAAGTAATAGCCAATTGCTAGTTTGTTATTCAACGTAATACCCCGCCGGCAACGGTGTGCTATTTCAGTGGATGCCACACACAATGCACTAGCTTTCATTGATGCCGGTGCACTAGCGTGGAGCACGTCTTTGCTACATGGCGTGCATAAGCGACAAAGATAAACGTTTGCCCAGGTCATTTCAGACACCTACAGCAGAAAAAAATCCAATCAATCATATGGTTATAGTTACTGGGGCAGGACTCAGGACCCCATGGGGGCGCGCTGCAAACAGGGGAGGAAGCCCGAATGAGTAACACGCAAAGTATTCTCGATTGTCTTACACTTCCATGGAACAGCCGTTGACTCCAGTTTTGCGTAATTAACAAAGCGGCACCTCAGCTCAAGGAAGCGCTAGAGAAAGCGGAGAGAAAAGCGCCACTGACTCCAACCAGAGGCTTACTGTGGATGGGCGGGAGAAAATAGAAGAGAGAGAGAAAAAAAGGGGGGGGGGGGTATATGATTGGTAGCCCCTTTTGCCCTTCGTACAAAGGGTCATCCCAGCAGTACCTGTCTTCGCCGCGTGCCAAGTTCCATGCTTACATGGCACCACGAACCCCCGGGCACACCAGGGTGAAGTTTTGGGCCCGTTGGTCCGACATAGCCGCCGCGGTGGCTGAGTGGTTACGGCGCTCGGCTGCTGGCCCTAAAGACGCGAATTCGATCCCGGCCGCGGCGGTCGAACTTCGATGGAGGCGAAATTCTAGAGACCCGTGTACTGTGCGATGTCAGTGCACATTAAAGAACCCCAGGTGGTCGAAATTTCCGGAGCCCTTCACTACGGCCTCCCTCGTAGCCTGAGTCGCTTTGGGACTTTAAACCCCTATAAAACCAAAAAAAAGTTGGTCCGAAATATTGGAGAAGAGACGGTTAATTCCGCGGCTTAGGACAGGACTTAGGGCAGAGAAGTGGACAGTATGCGAGCAGTACGCATGTGTAAATGTCTACATGTCCACCACCTGACACACCACTGCTTTGTCCGTGACATATTTTGCATGGGTATTCCGTGTTTGTTCCGCCTTCCATTGTTTCTCCGATAGTGTGCAATAGGTCGACGAGGGCGACTCCTCCCCTTCGTCTGACGAAGAGTAAAAGTGACTCAGACTTGAGTTAACAACAAAGTTAACTCTTTCTCTCTATACGTTTTCGCAGTCGTTCACGTGGGTCACTCAGTGCTCTCTCTGATAGCATTCTCGCTTCTTGCAAACAGCTCGTGGCCAAAAATTCTCGCCCCCCCCCCCCCCCCCTCAATCCAAGTCTCGTCTGCCTACTTACGCCTCCATTGTCGTGTCCTCTGCTGCTACTGCTCACGTGAGTTGGGCACACGCCGCTCCTTCCCTCCGCCCTCCCCGCCCTGCACACTCCTCTTGAGCTGCTATGAGGAGTGCTGAGCTCTTACAGTATACGAGCACGACCGCAGGCTCTAGTCTGGAAAAGCGGCTCTAGCCAGCTAAGCCGGTTAGAAGATCGGATAAGGTAAGCTAACGCCTAAAATAGAAGGTTAGACAGCCGCCATAGCTCATTTGGTAGAGCACCGCACGCCAATTCGGAGGTCGTGGGTTCGAATCCCACCGGCTGCATATCGTTGTTTTCTGCTTTCTAATAAATTATCTTTCAACCATAAAATAATTGCACTATTTAATGTTCATTCATCTACACCACAAATGAAAGTAAAATAGAAACATTTCCCTATGCTTTGTTTGGTTTCGATGACTTTTGGCTTCCTTCGTGTGAGCGCCGGTAAAGGCAGAGAAGAGAGGTGGGCGAGAGACAGCGAATGGAATGAATACTTGCGGCAGGTGGAGAGGAACTCGACATGGCTCGACGAAAAAAAAGAAATGAAACAGGAAATCATCGATCTCCTCTGCTCTTCACGCAAATTATTGTTTGGCCAAGGTCAAACATTCTTGAGAGTTATGGGTCATATAAATGTTATCGCGTTTACAGACAGAAGTGCGTTCTCAGGAGCGTACCTATTGCAGCGCTCTCTCCAGTGAGGCCTCAGACAAACATCTCCGGTTGCCACTTTCTTCGCAGGAATTGCCTATGCAACGGCTCCGGCCACTGAAGGAGCACAATGCACATGCTTAAGACCCACACCTAACCTCCGCAACTGGTTGAATTGAGGCACTATGTAACCATGAGAACGTAGAGGCGTTTTGCCACGCACGGCTCCTAACACTGGACTACAAAAAAAGAGACCTAACGAGTGATGTTTTCTCCCGCAGGTGCCTTTGGCGCCACCGTGCAAGATGTGAACGAATTCGTCGACACCGTACTGGGGGATAAAATGCAGACTTTCCCAAACCTGGACCCAATGAACGCTCTTGGCCGCTACGTAAAACTTGGCAACGTCATCCGCAGTGACTGGACCGCAAACCTCAAAAACGTCCAAGTGACTGGACTGAGCAAGGTGCGCCGGTCGGGGGACTGCGCAGAGGCCAAGGCGCTGCCGTCCGGACGCGTGGTGGTCCAGTGCAGCCTCAGTATGGACGCTCTGGTGGTCCAGTTCACCTCAGAGCAGTCCTACCTGGGCGGCCGGCCCGACGTGATCGGCGTGACGGCCACGTTTCCCCCGCACCTTGTCTCGCTCCGTGCCGAGGTCGGGGCTCGCCGCTACCCCGATGTGAAGCTGACGCTGCGTAGCAAGCTCGAGCCGTCGCTGTCGTACACCAACCTCGGCAAACTAACGGAGAACAGAGCCATGAAGAACGGCTACAGCTACGCCGCCTCTGACACGCTCCACAGGCAGCTCCAGAAGGAATACGTTGACTACCTGGCCCAGGCTGTGATGGGCGTCCCATTGCCTTACGGAAGATAGGAGAGCCAGAAAAAGCGCCGTAAAAAAGCGGAGATTTTTAATAAAACCGTCAACATGATGCTCTGCTCACAATATGGGATGATTAGTCTGCCTGTACTTCGCATTCATCGATTCAGAGATGAGAAAATTTCCGGGTCGTATACATCTATTTTAATATCCAAATTAGGACTTGCACAGCTGTGCTTAAAGGTTAAAAAGAGATAACAGTACAGTGAGAGGTAGGATTGGGGATAGTACAATAGTCGCACTGGGTATACGAAACATAGCAAAACCTTTCTGAGTGAAATACTACTGGGTATGTTGCTCAGCGAAAAAAAATTAAGCATATAAACGTAATTAAGAGATGCAAAACGGCGTTTTTAACATTTTTGCTGATTGCCAAGATTTTCCGAGCAGAATTTTATACTCTTAATTTTATCTCGTAAAACTTCGTAGTTTAAATGAACAAATGGCGCACATGCCCTATAATCTGGAGACAAAATTTAGGAAATACCCGTTGTGATTAATGAAAAACGATTGAGTGACTGCCGCTGGCTGCGTGAGCCAGACCTGCTGAGTTTAGCCCTTAAAGCAACAGTCGCATGAAGAAATAGAGCGCTGCGCAAATCTCGGTGCACGTTATGGGAAACCTTAAAGTGATAATGTAAGCTCTTAGTCCCTCGTCGTACACTTTCATGGCACCGGATGGGAGTCATACGAGCTGATGAGAATACAGCATAGCTCATCGCAAGCTAGGGCTTTCAGTCTCCCATCGCTATTGATTTCACTACGTTGCATGCTACTGATAGGGCGAAACGTGATGTTACAGACGCATAATCTCCCGACTACGTACTTTGCATGCTGCTGCCACCTGCTCTCCCGCAGGAAAACAGCCGGGAAAGACTTCGGCCTTCTTGTTGCCCGTCGCTGCGAGTCGCTTTTAGAAACGTAACTCGTAACTCATCCGACGTAACAAGCCGACGCTGCGGGGACAGCGATCCAGCCATGCGCCGAACCTTGTTTTATCAGAAAAGGGACTAACACTTGACCCGCCGCGATGGCTCAGTGGTTACGCCGCTCGGCTACTGATCCGAAGTGCCCGGGTTCGAACCCGACCGCAGCTGCTGCGTTTTTAAGGAGGCAAAACGCTAAGGCACCCGTGTGCTGTGCGATGTCAGTGCACTTTAAAGGTCCTCAGGAGGTCGGAATTATTCCGGAGCCCTCCACTACAGCACCTCTTCTTTCACTCCCTCCTATATCCCTTCCTTTACGGCGCGGTTCAGGTGTCCAACGATACATGAGACAAATACTGCGCCATTTCCTTTCCCCAAAAACCAATTATTATTATTATTATTAACTCATCCTACCTTGATTCTTGCTTTACATAGAAATTTTTGACCTTAGGTCTATGGCCACTATGTTGTCAGAGATGCCTGGTGCACAAAATGCACAAAACTGGTACTCTAGTGTGCGAGATCGACAGGGCTGAGGGGTGGTTTTTAGCCTTCAGGCAGAACCTGGCATGTGCACACGTCCGTGCGTAGCTGCCTCGCATCTCAATCTCATAGCCCTGTTCAACCTTTGCTGGTTAGATAGGCAGACTTCATTTCTGGTTATGGTTCCCCGGCCTCTCATTTATTCACTTTTTCTCTCCCCTGTCTATTTTTGCTTACAATCTTTAGCATCACTCGATTCTATTGCACGAAACTTCAAATGTGAGCTGTTGCATATTGGCTTTGTTTGCTAACGTCGATGTATCGCTTGCCTTCCCTTTGCCAACCGCCATGTCCAACCTGGGGCATCGCTGCAGCGCATTGCTTGCGTCACATTACGAGGGGATACATTCATCAAAGAGAATAATCATCCTTCGATCGGAGTTAGTTAGTTGGTTAGTTTGTTTGTTTGTTAGTTTGCTTGTTAGTTAGTTTGTTATTTTGTTTGTTAGTTTGTTTATTAGTTTGTTAGTTTGTTAGTTACATAGTTAAGTTCGTTCCTTTGTTCCTTCTTTCCTTACTTTTTCTTTATTTATTTTCATTCATTCATTCAAGCACCTACAGGCCAACGAGGCATGATTGTAGGGATATAGTAAAAATGGGTGTGTGTAGGTATATGTTCTGGTAAGTTATTCAAAGGAGAATTAATTCACAACGCCTTCTAAAGTGACTAGCCGCATCACCCGATCATACAGTCTGTTTATTTTTAGTCTCCAAACATTCATGCCTCAATGCCTGAGAAGTCGTGACAGACTCGCATGCAAGAAGTGGCAAATAGTAAGCTTTAAATATTCGTGCTTCGGTGTACTCTAAGCAAAAAGAAGAGAGAAACAGTCAGGTAGAGGGGAATGTGCGGGGACGTATGCTGCAAAATAATACACGATACCAGGCAGGCATGACCAACACAAAGGAAAGGCTTCTTCTTTTCCCTTTTTTACACATATGGTAAGCTTAACTTTGGTTTGAATTCTGCTCGCGTCGGGCTACAAGCAGCTTTCATTTAGAAGTAGCGGAAGCCGTGCTGTTCTTCTCGCCTCCCTTGGGGTTTTCTTCCACGCTTGATATCGGCGTTGTTTTATCGCTAGCCCGTATGATAAACCACAGCCATCGCCTTCACTTTTTCGCCCATGGGCTGGAAGAAGTGTCCCACTTGTTTACATTAACATTTTAACTATCTTCGAATCCGAATCAAAATATTCGTTTGGATTGTGATTCGTTTTCTTGACTCTGCTTTTCTGCAACGCCTTTTGCCCTTTCGAATAAACTTTTAGCTAAAAGTAATCTATGATTTGCTGTCCCTACGCTTCGAGTAAGAGTTGCCCTTCATCCTGTTCTTCCTGGGGTTCGCATAGCCCCTAGCAGCGGGGTTGTTGGTGTGCGTCAGGCACGTGCCACTTTGGTGCTGATTTTTTGTATTCCTCAAAGCTTATTTCATGTTTCATTATTTTTGCTGGCCAACGGAGATAAGACTCCAGATTGTATTAATATGGCTGTTTTCCGAGGAATAAACCAAGTGGAAGTTGCACACTGTACACCTGTCGCATGTGTACTCCCGTTTGTCCTCGTATTCTTTGCGCAAGGACGCATATACGAGAGCGTTAGGCCTCACTCGCACTGGTTTTGTTTGTGTCTGACAGCAGCAATAGTAAGTCCAGGTGAAATAGTTGCTGGCAGCTTCGTGTTATGCGCGCCTTGACTTCGTCTACTGTGACGGGCGTTTTCTTTCATCGTATTTCAGGAAGCGGAGCAAGCGCCATGTAAGATATATATCAGATCCTCTCGCCTCAGTGCACGTCAGCATTAGGATCCAGATAGGCAACATGGAAGTTCGCTGCGCGATGCGTTCAGATATGGGCACTGAGGCACATCAGAAGTTGGCGGCAATGCATACCGCGTGATTGCCGAGCGATTTAATCTACGTTATTGTTCGAGGATCTCAATCGAAGAGCTATCGCGCTACCAAGGAGAACCGCAGGTCCAGTTGCGCATCGGACATTGCACAAATCATATCTCTTGCCTCGCGCAGCGCAGCACATGCATGCAGGGTCCTGGTGCAGGACCTGAAGCGTGGAAAGTTATTAATGTCTGCAAGAAACTTGGGGGCCTTCTTAACCACATTCTTAAAGAAGAAAATGCGACATCATTTAGGTCGCCTGCTATGGTGTCTGCAATGAGCGCCTTGTGTTCTTACTGAGATTTTCCCGCCAAACCTCCGGTTGGAACCGGCATTGACCTTATGTCGCATACATGACTCATCACCTTCTAGAGTGTTCGAGTGCCTTCCATTAGATTGTCATATACTATTAAACTAATCCGACCCTATAATCCTCCGTAATCCACCCACTAACCTACACTAATCCACGTTAATCCATTTTTTTGGAGGCGTCCTACTTGCAAAATTTTCGGGGATGAGCCAACTTCCAAATTATGGGAGTCGTCATATTTTTTAATTTGGTGATGCCCTATGATTGGTCCAATGCTGATCACGTGGTGTTGATGAAGTCACGACCCTCTCAACCGCATTCATATAGATCGCGGGGAGTCCTCATACCACTGCTGGCACAGTGGTGCAGCGATTGAGCGATGGGCTATTTCAAACACATCCACCGGTGGGTCTTGTGAGACCCAGGTTGCTATTCCGGACCTCCCGTAAGGCTCATGCGCAATGCCGCGGTGGCCAGGTGGCAACTGCATTGAATTTATTTTAAATTTATTTTAATTTCACTACCACGTGCCACGGGGGGGGGGGGGGGGGGAGGGGGGTGCAGCTTACGAGCTGGCGGACAGGTTGCCACGTGCCGTGCCATGGTGGCTAGGTTGGATGAAGTCGCAAGGTCCCATGACCTTTCTCGACCAATCATTAATTTAACTACCACCTGCCACGGTAGGCAGGCTGTGATGACGTCAAAATTATGCATCCGGCGGAAATAATTGAGGCAAAACTGTGGAGTGAATCCGTGAATTTAATTTCAGTCCCATTTCATTATCTGGCGAACCGTAATAATCGAGAATTGCTATTATGCTTTTCACTCGCTTACTCGGAGTGAGAACTGCGAAGCAATTTCAGTGTTGTTCTACATTATTATAATTTCTGTTCCTTGCTTGCGGCCGCACAGTGTCTATAAAAGATTTGAAATTTTAAGTGGTTGTTTGGGAACCCTATAGAGTACGCTATGAGCACCCCATGACGAATGCAGAAAAGAGTAGAGCCAGCTAATTGTCACATTTACACCTTCAGTCTGTCCCAAAAGACAAGAACTGATGCAAACCCCAGCCATCCATAACTGTACCGGGAAACTGCCAGGCCCCGGGAGCCCGCACCTGTGAGGCGCAAATACCTCTTTGAGCTTCCCGCCAATGGCCCTCTCGTCTCCACTCTTGACGGGGCTCTTTCCTCGGCAGGACCTCCGGATAAACATTCTTCAGATTCGTCTTGATTTCCTCTACGAGTCAGTAGCAGTTTCTCACTGATCCCGGCCCTGTCTGCAGCCTCGCAGCTACTGACATGCGCCACTAACCTCTCCTTTATGGCTATCTTTTCTAGAACAACTACCAACACCTCAAAGGGGGCGCTGGAAAAGTGAACTATTTCATCCGCCTCATGCGCACAAACTTAAGCCCACGTTCCTTTATGTGTGTACTTTGGTCTGCCTTTTCACCAGCACTTATTTCGCCTTTCTACACTGGCATGACAGCAGTATGAAGCATGACATCACTGCGCAACCTGTGCCATGTATTCTTTTCTTTCCTATTTGAGTCATGCAGAGGTACACACCTAGGTTTCGCCGCCGCTATATTAACCCCATAATATGCTGGCGAACGAGAAAAGGCGCGCGAACCTGTGAATGCCAGCCGAACGAAGCCACACAGTAATTCCGCCTATACAGTGACGCTTCATTTAAAATTAATATCACTGTATAGAATTAAGCCCGCCATTTTGTTCTCCGTAGCCGAAAACATTTTACCGAATAATCGGTTTCAAAGACACCCACTGAGCTCACAGTAAGCGCAAGCTTCGCTGTATGTTTTTAAACACGGGAATTGCGACTGTAAAGAAATATGTATGAGTTGATGTGTTGACAGTGCGATGAGAACAGCGCAGATGGCAAGGCATCAGAGAGAATAATAGACAAGGTATAAGACCTGGACAAATGTATAGGAGCTGGGGACGTGGACGAGTTTCAATTATTCATTCATTTTAGCCCTTAGTAAACCTTCAAACAAAACTCTTTGTAAGCGACAACGATTTGTACGTAAGAGTTTGTACAAAATTAGATGTACAAAATCAGTTCAATGTTACAAAAATTACCGTGCGTGAAATAGGCAAGAGGTGACTACACCACCAACTTCTTCACTATTTCTTTATTTGTTTGTAATAATGATATTTCTTCCAAACCAGCCGTTCAAAACAGAGGGAGTTAACATACATACAAATCAATAAATTGAAGAAGATTTGAAAAAAAAAAAGAAATAACAGAAGTTTTGTTTTGTATAATTTGTTGTAATATCCACCATTTTTAATTTACTTTTAAGCCGCACTCATGATCCGGACATGGATATCGGCGGCCAGCGCTGTGTATATGAAAACGGTGGAAAAGAGCTGGGTATGCAGAACAGCAACATAATGAAGACGCTGGAGTACTAAGCAATTGAATGAGCGATAAACACCGATTGATTATATTGGAAACAAGGACAATTTGAGCGTTCGCTCGAGGACACAGCAATAGTCACCTTATGTGGGTATATGGACACTTCTACGCTTTTTGCCTACTCTTAAACTTGTGTTGCGCTCTTTTAAGTGCAAACACAAAGTAGCATTTTGCTCAAGGCGTCAAAACTGAAACCCAAAGTTAGTAAACAGTGTATTAATAAAAACAATAGAAGCCGTCAAGCTAAAATAATGTCAACATGCATCACTCAAATAATTCATTCTGTGCACATATACATTTTTCTGCCATCATTTACCCTACAGTACTAAAGTAGAATTAGTTGCTTCTTTCACTTTTATAAGGCGTGCATTATTCTTCCAGGAAATCTACTTCTAAAGTTTCAAAAGTAGCGGAAACAATTGGGTTTCTAGCATCACTTGCGACGCTTCTTCCCATTATTTTTCTTCAGACTTTCTTTTCCATTCATGAGCGCTTGTCCCTTAAAAATATTAAAATTTCCCCATTCAAGAGAGAATACTAGGTATACCAGATGTGAATATCTAATTTATCGGGCAACTGAAGGAAGAAGGCGGATAGCAACCGAAACTCCTCTTAGAGGAGTTGCGGCAGCTTATGCTGTTAGATTTCTTGCATTGTTCTGGCCATGAATCCCAAATAACTACCGCAGAGTAGAAAAAATGACAGAGTGCACTGGCATCCGGTCCTTCAACTGCAATGTATCCGTGCTGTGCATTGTGCCAAGGCTGCTATAAAAACGGTGAGGTGCAGAGGAACAGCTCGATATTGGTTGCACAAAGCGGAGCGATAGGAAGTCAGCACTTTCAATTCAAGAATGACCGAGTAAGTGCCTTGTCAATATCAGGGGGTGAATCTAAGGTACAAGAAAGGCACAAAATTTATATTCTTTCTGTATGACGTAGTAGCAGTTTTGTATGGCTGTGAACCTAAAGCGCAAGAAACACAAGGTAAAGGACTCTGTGGGGATAGACTGCCATTCTTTTCCACCCTCGTCGTGTATCTCGTGTTTCTTTGGGCTTAGAAAGAAAGACAAAGCGCGAGTTCACCTGGAAATGCATCTTTACCCGAAATTCGAAAAATCTGAGGCCTAATCTTCGCAGGCATAGTACAGCTCAGTGAGTCGCACTAGTGCGATTCCATTTTTTGAAATATATTTTGCCATATGTATCGACACATGTTCATTACAGCAGTAAAGTGTGAAGCCGCTCACGCGCGAATCTGCCTTTCTGACTTCACGAAAGCAAGGCTAACAGAAGTGACACTGCTTTCGTGGGCATGCAGCGTTATACATGAAACGATTAGATCACGAGCTGTTTGATGGACGGTCCCTGCATGTCTCCCCAGGACGGAGGACTAGCTGGGCGAGAAAACGCGCACGGCAGGCTGCGTTCAGTCCACTTCGTCGATCTTGGGACCGGCCGCGCCGCCCTGGTTGGGAGGCGCCTGGCTCGCTCCCTGGTGCAGCTTGGTCATGATGGGCGTGCACACCTGCTGCATGTCTTTCATCTTGTCGTCGTACTCCTCCTTCTCTGCCAGAGTGTTCCTGTCGATCCAGTTGATGACTTCCTCACACTTGCTCAGGACCTTTTGCTTGTCGGCCGCGTCTAGCTTCTCTGGGCCCACCATTTCCACCGACTGCTTGACGTTGTACACGTAAGACTCGAGGTTATTGCGGGCGGTCACCCTCTCACGCTGCTTCTCGTCTTCCTGGCGGTACTTTTCGGCGTCAGCCAGCATGCGGTCGATCTCTTCCTTGGAGAGCCGGCCTTTGTCATTGGTGATTCGAATGCTTTCGGAGCGACCCGTGCTCTCGTCCTTGGCGGACACCTGAAGGATTCCGTTGGCGTCCAGATCAAAGGTCACCTGGATCTGAGGAACGCCCCGGGGCGCTGGTGGGATGCCCATCAGGTCGAAGGTGCCGAGAAGGTGATTGTCCTTGGTCATTGCTCTTTCTCCTTCGAACACTTGAATAGTGACGCCCGTCTGGTTGTCTGCGTACGTCGTGAAGGTTTTGGACGTCTTACACGGAATCCGGCTGTTGCGCTCCACGATCTTGGCCATCACACCTCCAGCCGTTTCGATACCCAGAGAAAGAGGAGCCACATCGACGAGCAACACGTCTCTGATGATTTCACTCGTGTCTCCTGTCAGGATTGCGGCTTGTATCGCCGCTCCGTAAGCCACAGCTTCGTCAGGGTTTATCGACATGGCCAGGTCTTTCCCGTTGAAAAAATCTTTGAGAAGCTTTTGGATCCTGGGAATGCGCGTGGATCCACCGACAAGAACGATGTCGTGTATCTGAGACTTGCTGAGCTTAGAGTCCTGAAGCGCTTTCTCCACGGGCTCCAGAGTGCTTCGGAATAGATCCATGCACATCTCCTCGAATCTGGCTCTAGTTATCTTGCTGTAGAAGTCGATTCCTTCGAACAAGGCGTCAATTTCGATGCTTGCTTCGCTGCTGCTTGACAAGGTACGCTTTGCGCGCTCGCACGCTGTTCTCAGCCGTCGAATGGCACGCGTGTTTGTTTTCAGGTCTCGTTTGTGCTTCCGCTTAAACTCTTCGACAAAGTAATTTACGAGCCGATTGTCAAAGTCCTCTCCTCCGAGGTGAGTGTCCCCTGCCGTTGATCGCACTTCAAACATGGATCCTTCGTCAATTGTTAAGATGGACACATCGAATGTTCCCCCTCCGAGGTCAAAAATGAGGATGTTCTTCTCACCTTTGAGGTTTTTGTCCAAGCCATAGGCAAGCGCAGCGGCGGTAGGTTCGTTGATGATCCTCAGTACGTTTAAGCCAGCAATAGCACCAGCATCCTTCGTAGCCTGTCTCTGCGAGTCGTTGAAGTAGGCCGGTACTGTGACAACAGCGTCTTTCACTGGGCTCCCGAGGTAGGCTTCCGCAGTTTCCTTCATTTTGGTCAACACCATTGCACTGATCTCTTCCGGATTGAACACTTTCTTCTCTCCTTTGAACTCCACGCATATGTTGGGCTTGCCGCCCTGATTGACGATCTTAAAGGGCCAGTGGTGGATGTCCTGCTGAATCTTGGGGTCGTCGTACTTCCTGCCGATGAGCCTCTTGGCATCAAACACTGTGTTCTCCGGATTGAGAGCCACTTGCGCCTTGGCAGGGTCTCCTATCAGCCGCTCGGTGTCTGTGAACGCCACATAGCTGGGCGTCGTTCGGTTTCCCTGGTCGTTGGCGATGATTTCGACTCGTCCATGCTGGAAGACGCCCACGCAGGAAAACGTGGTGCCGAGGTCAATGCCAATCGCAGGAGCACTCTTGGACATGCTGGCTGCTGTTCGCGCACCTTAGTATCGAACGAAAGCCCCCGGTGCGTTCCTTCCTTTTCGCCAAGTTTTGTCGACACCCGGCTGGTCCTTTTTAAGACGCCGAGCCGCTCCGAGTATCTATATTTACCCGGGCGGCCCCACGCCTCACCCTGTTTTCAAGCGGTGAAAAAAGTGCGCGCTGGCTTCGCCAGCCTCTCTGCTGCAGGCATCACGGTGACGTGAGTCAGCGTCACCCATGGCCCCGTTCTCCCCGCGCCGGGGACGCGAGATCGCGCCAGCGTCTGTTCGCCCCGAGCCGTGAGCGATCTCGACAAAAAACTGCCCGCCCCGCTCCGCACTAGATCACGGGCGCCCTGTATCGTCCGAGTCTTCGTTGGTATGATAACAGATTGTGCGTATCGTTCGCGGTGGTTCTCGTCGCTCTCTGTGCCACCTCTATTTCAAGAGTAAAGGACCGGCAGTCTTAAAAATAACGGCTTGTCTGCGCTGAGGCCTCCCGCCAACAGAGGAGTGCTTGTACATTGCATGGCTTGACGAGAGCCGGCATGTGACAGCCTCCGAGGTGTCCTGATTCGGTGACTTGTTTGTGTACCTCTCAGCGCCGCAGCAACGTCTGCACGCTCCTTTCCCGACGGGCAGGTCCTAGAGTGTGTTGCTTGTATTGGGCTGTGATAACGTGAACAAGAGGTTGGATAGTGCGGCAATCCCTAAGTTACTCCGCATCTTCAGGTAGCTGGCTATAGCTATGCCAGGCTTTATGCACTTAAGCAGCTGCGGCTATTATGCGCCAAACACACGGTTAAATATGCCTTTTCTTTTTTCCTATACCTTTATGCTAAAGCTTGTTCAGTTTTCTACTAATGTTAGTGTGTTTAAAATGTTTGCATCAATTGAAAATCGAAGCACTAGATGCAATTACTAGTGATTCGTCTCCAAAAAGCAATTTGTGGTGAAACGGTGTGCTTCTTTATAAAATGTTGACAAATACGATATCCTTATGAGTTTGACTTTTCCGCGTCAAAATAAACAATGGTTTTCTGTCATTCTGTGCGCACAATTAACGAATCAACGCATGGGTATTTTTTTATGAGTATGAAGTTGGTGTAAGCTGTGTGCATTCAGTAAGAGAGCAGTTCAGTCATTTCAAAGAAGCAGTCCATGTCTCTGACTGTTACTGAATACAAATGAAAGTCGTTCAGTCTGTCAGATGACCAGAGCGCAAGCTGCTGTTTTCACTGACGGGAAATGAAAACCCTGCATAGTGCGAGTCTATTCGCGTTGTGTGTTATTTTAGAAGGTCCCAAAATAGTTGGCGTAACTTGCCCACATCATGGGTTTTTCAGGTGCCTACTTCTCGTATATTCCGCTCTTGCTTGTCTTGAGCATACTGCCGTTTTTTTTTTAGAGCTATGCGCCTCAATTCTACATTGTTCACAAAACCATAACATTTAGTCGAGCATTTGAGACATCAAAATGCTTAACAGCGGGTCCAGCCACTTTCAGGATGAAAATTTGTTCATAAACATGATAAGCGCTTCCTGCAAGCTTCATTTTATAGCAGTTTGTGTTGTTAATAAATGTAAGAAGCACAGAGTTCTAAGTTATAATAATTAATTAATTCGTTCATTCATCCATTCATTCATTTTGTTACATTAAAAGACATTTTATTGGGCGTCTCTCTCCTGTCCCTACTTTCGCTTGGTCTATAGAAGTAAGTGTGCTTCTTTTTATAGTTGTTCTTAGCATCATCTTTAAAGTTCGACCGAGTACCGCAGAACATCACTGATCGACAAACTGCGCCGGTAATTTACCTTCCCCTGTCACACCTCAGCTATAACCCCTTGATGTTCACAAATGCAGAGCTCACTAGTATTAGTAATAGCACTGGAACCAGTGGTCTGCATGTTGTTAGGAACAGTTAGTAAAAGCGCATTACAACCCGTGACATTAAACTCTGAGCGAGGTAAGGCTGTCATTGCGCATGTGACTTGCTTGCAGATAGCACCAATGGTTATCCCCAACCGGTTCTGCTTACACCCCATGCTAGGTACGCACAGTGGTGGCCCGGAAATAAAGAGAACGCGCTCCTGCGATCAGCTTGTTTAATGTGTTATCTAGAGAAATGTTAAGGACTGTTTGATACTTACTCAAGTAAGTGCCACTTGTGCGCTAGTGCATGAAGGCAGCAGACCTTCCAATTTCCTTTACGCAAGCCGAGGGAGGAGTTATGACGGCCTAAGCATGCTCCGCATTATTGGTCCCGACAGCAAGTGTTACCATAGACGCTAATTATCCTGATGTAGCACTTTGTTCTGATGATGGCCTGCCTGCCTTCATTTAAATGCTATTATCAGCTGGCTGACTCTTAACCGCTGAAGCCTGACGGCCCGCATAGCATTCCGCGAGGCGGGAGCCGCTGTTGAGAGGGGCGTGGGAAAGAGTGACTCCTGAAGGTGGGCGCTTATTTTGGGCTCCATTCGTATGCCGTCCGGCTACGCCGCGCAGAAAGGAGGGGGGGGGGGGGGCGGGGGGTGGAGCCCCGTACGGTGTCTATTCGCGGTTCGGCTCGGGTGTTGCTGCGGCTTAAACAAGACGTGGCGTCAAACGTCAACAGCCAGTGTTCATTTCACGGCCCGAGCCGCTTTGCGCAATGGCCCGTACTGTTTTGTTGCTTTGGGAGGAAACATGACCTAGTTGATAGAAGTGCGACCCGCCGAGTGAGCGTTAAATTTCAAGCTCTCGCATGAACTGCCAAGCAGCTTGAAGAGCCGAGAACAGTAAACGCGAGGGTCTCGGTGACCAGTGGGTAGAAATTACGAAAGAGAATGAGGACAGTTTTGCTCACACTCACGACGTTCGCACGCACGTTTTTCTCAACACGCCTTCAGAGTGACGTAGAAGTGGCTGGGAAGAAAGCTAAGAATAAGGGGGCGAAATTATTTTCTCGCAGCACAGAAAAATAATTGATCTGCCTCACGGTTATGACTCGGAACAAAGGCCCTTCTAGCCATCCTCCGGACCGGAAAAGCCCTCCCAAGCTCCCGAGCTCGTCTAGTGTGTCTACCCAACAAAAGCTGCAAGCACGAAGCGGCTGCTTCCCGACCTGCGTGGTTGGCTCGTGAGCAAGTGAGAGCGGCACGCTTGTAGAGTCCATTGCCTTACGTAGCGCCTGTTTCATAGTCACAGAAATTTTTAAGTTTGTCCGTTATTGTGCATTCATTTGTGATGCAGAGTTCCTTTCGTTCACTCATCCTTTGCTCTCTCACATTGAATGAACTTTTGGGCCCCTGCCAAGTTAAAAGCACATTTTCATTGCTACGTACTTCGTACTACATTAATCGCAACTATCGTCGTGATAAATCAACCATGGGCTTGTGTAACGTTCGCGGACACGTACTCACATTTTTTTTTAAACTGCTTACAGCCGTAGCTGAGTAGTCTGTGGCTGTGACGATACACACATGCATCGCATTTGCGTTTGCCCTTCTTATAACGTGGAGGACTACAGCTTGACCTCGTCCTTGAAAGGCTTGACGACCTTTACGTTATCGGAGTAGAGGGCCCTAACACAACGCTCCCAGCGAACCTCAGCGTTGAAGCCGCCAAAAGCACTACATATATTTACAGAGCTGTGTGCACTCTACATCACGTTTATCCTCTCTTATTCTTCTTTCTTTTTTTCTGATCCATTCGTCCCTCGAAACTTGACCTTCGAAGTTATTAAAGTTGTTGCTATAAAAAATTCTCTCTGACTTGTTCGTCTGGTTTTTTGCAGTTTTTTTTCGAAAGCACGTGTCAGAAACTTTGGCCAAGGTCGATAGCAAATATAGCCTTTCTCTCTCTCTCTCTCTCTGCCACTCTCAGGGCTGTAGGGGCACAGGTTAATTGCATGACACCTGGAAGAACGGATGGGAAAGCGAGCAAGGAGAAACAGCGTGCTTTCGCGTCGCTGTATAATACGTTTGCTTCCTGAGCATTCCTCGCTCAAGAAACTTTGCAAAAGAGATTTTCTTCGCGTTTGTCTTTCAACCTGTCAAGTGCTCTAATTAGACGCTTGAATTTTTTTCCGTTTCCACCGTATAGCATCGCTTAGAATGCTACATCGTTGTGTGTACAGATGAGAAACATTTTAACATTTCTCTAAAAGAGCCGAGCTGCGTCATCCAGTTTACACCCGCGACACATAGGAATAACGCCTCAATCGAGACAGGCTGGAACTGAGAACATGATCAGTCTACTCAGTATGGCAGCTCATGCTCGCATGTCGCCCGTTTCCAACCAGGCGCTAACGCCCCATGTTGAGCGCGCAGTACAGAGAGCTCAGCTCGGGTTCTGCATAGACGAGCTTTTGTCCTCCGAACCTTCAGGTAAGTACATCTGCCGGCCGTCTGCTTTCAGCCTTTGGAGACGGAGCTCTGAGCATGAATGACCCCCAGCACCTTTTTATTACTATTATTTGGCGCGCATTTTGCGCGAAAAATGGAACCTCTCTCTATAGTGCATGGAAACCCCTATGGAAGTTCAGAATGGGAAATGATTACAGACTAGCAAATATTAGGGAACAGCGATTGAAGACGCAGGCGAAGGGCAGGATACAGGTCTTCCTTGCTCAAACCTTGGCTTCCTGCAAGTTGTTGTTGTTGTTGCCTCAAAAGCGATGGCAAATACCCACGGTAGGGGATTGGCCTGCAAGTGCTCTGTAGTGACTAATTTCTCTTCACGCTTCCTCGTCATCTTCGAGCGCCTTCATGGTCTCTGCTGGTCCCAACACCAACTCGCCCGAAGATCTGCACTGCTGAGGCAGCCCTTAACAAGGCGTGTGCGTTTTATTTCGCTTGTTTACGTCTTTCGGGTCATCGGCCTGATCGTCATTCTTGGGGTATCTACGGAATTATCAAGGAGGCAGCGACATCTTCGCCCACCTATTATGTTCTGTTCCCTCATTGAGACTGCACCACAAACATTGGCGCGACTTTTCCGCCTCTTGCCAAAAACAGCCCTATAACCGCTCGCACGCGCTTAATGCGCTGGGAAGGCCAGCGCAAGGAGCCTTTTCCTGTTCGTAATTGCGGCGAGATCTACATGTATGATTGTACCAACACGCCGCATTGCCAGCAGCCGCTGTAATTCTACGCCTTTTTTTTTTTCCTCGCCGCCGTTCGTTATTCTTGCCAGGGTGGGCTCTCAACGCGGAACAGGAGCCGTGACTTCTTTTTCGGCCACCACTTCGCAGGCGCAGCTCTGTTAGGGCGGAGAGGCATTGCCTTCCGTTACGCCGGGTTGATGCAAGCGTCAAACAACGATCACGCCACCTGCCAGCTGCCACCGGCCTGCGAATGCTTGAATCCGCAACCTTGTACCGCACCCCGACTTCCAGGAACGAAAAAAGATTACAAAAAAAACTCCATTTCTCCCGTGGGAAACTGTTTTTTCTTCATAACTGCGAATCCGTGGAATGATTAATAAGCATCTGCTGAGTGCGTTTTTAAGAACTGGACAAAGTCAACTTACGATACATAATTCATCGTGCGTTTCAAGTTATCACATCGAGTACAGCAAAGATGAAGCGGCTGAATTGTACGTATAAAGCGTTAAAAAGGCAGGGCAAGACGTATAAGAGGCTGCACATCGTAGGCGGAAGAAGATAGATATACGCTCCGTTCTATCGCATCAGCCCGCGGAGTGAAAAATTGAAAGACAATAAAAAATATTATGAAGGTGGACTACCACAGACAAAAGGAGATTATATATCGCAACGCTGGCAATCCTGCAACAGTCTCCATTCAGACGTGCATTGCATGGTTGCGCTATCAATACGTAGAACTGCGTAGAACGCAAAGCGTAAAAAAAATCTTATGGCTGTTTGTGGCCCGTGAATGCTCCTGTGGTCATCAAAGGAGGTTATGGTTTTTCCGCTTGTTCCCACTTGTTTCCTCACGTAAAAGGGGCGTGGTCTTGGTGTGAAGTAGTGTTGGCATAAATCTGTCGGATTTTTATTTAAAGCTCGAGAATATTGTTGATGAATATCTATGAAAATCAGGAAACATGCCAATTGAAACGCTTACATCGTTATATAAACACGTTCTTGAACTCGGCGATTTCTGCGTCGACTATATTTTACCCCGCTATATTTCGCGAAGCTATTATCTCATCACGCAGATAGGCAATGACCCTGATCCAGAACGCTTTCAATAAAAAGCTGGCGCATTAATCGGTACTTGAGCGCGAGTCGATATCGCAACCAACAATTTTGAACAAAAGCATTTTTGAAGGAGAAAAGGTTTACGGGCTCATTTTTCTCATATATTGTAAGATTTCACTATAACAATCAATATATCCGCAGGTCTCCTGTCAGCAGGCTTGCATTTTTTTTTGCAATTAACGATTTCGCTATCGTCAAAAACGCTCCCCATTGGTTTTCAAAGGCAGTCTTAACTGGTCGATGCGAACGACGGAAACACTATAAAAGAAGGGTTTTGCCACATATCGGAAGAAAAGACCATTACCTCTAATATTTCTATACTAGTATCTTACAGTTCTCTAATTTTCAAAATATTTGCCCAAAAATGTTGGACATGATTTAAACTGGAGACATTAACAACGCAGCCAAACACGCTGGGGCACGGAAGATAAGGAACAAGTCTCTTTCTCGCTTCCCTTCGTTTTCTTGTTTTTTTCCCCTCTTATACCTCCTACAGAAGTAGGAAATCAGCCGTCTTCTGGGTTTATTTCCTGCAAATCACAGGATGAACTTCTTTATTCTTTAATGCTTCGCCACCTTTCTCATTTATTGACCTTTCGGACAGCCGCTGTACGAAGCCCTTGCACTTGCAACAGGTTTGCCAAAAGGAGACACACTCATTGCAACGCCTCTGGAAAAGAAGGTGCCCAGAAGGTGCGAGTGTCGCCGGAGGAGGGTCCGCTCTCACCGCGTGGGCACCGCGTCGCGTTCCGGGCCGATTACGAGACGGGCTTCGCTTTCGGCCCTTGCCTTCGCTGGCAATCGTGAGCTTTTTCTCGCGCTGGCCGCGCGCGTGCGCCTTGACCCGGAAACTCCTTATAAGGGCAGCAGCAGTCGACCGATGCGCACGGCGCGTGTGTACTCCAGCGGAGAGAGCCGCTCGAGCACGCCAAAGAACCGGACGGAGCCGCACTTATCTATGCGCCGGGATTGGCAGCCCACTCTCGTACACTGCGAGGAGCCCTTAATTGCCCGCTCTTGAACTGTCTCATCAAATAAAACTAAGAGCGTCCTTCTTCTCTCGTGTTGCGCGGGGAAGACGCGAGATAAAACGGCTGAAGGAAGAGCTCTGCAGACTCTCGTTTGCTCACTGTGTTGAAATGCTAACTTGCGCTTATTGAAACGCCTTCTTATGTGCTGTTCTCTCTTCCTCGACTGAAGCAAAACCTCGCGAAAGATATTATTCTGTTCATTCAAGTTTACCGGTGGCTCAATGGTTATGGCGCTCGGCTGCATGCTGACCCGAAAGACGCGGGTTCGATTCCGGCCATGGCGGTCGCATTTCGATGAAGGCGAAATGCTAGAGGCCCGTGTACTGTGCGATGTCAGTGCACGTTAAAGAACCCCACGCGGTGCAAATTATCCGGAGCCCTTCACTACGACGTCCCCCATAGCCTGAGTCGCGGACGTTTAGCCCCATAAAACCAAACAAAACCATTAAAGCTTACGCTATCCCTTAGGAAACCAACGTCTGAATACGTGCCATATACATGCCTAGCAAATTCTGGACAGAAGTATTTTTGAGCTGAAAACCGTTTATGAACGCAATTTTTCCATATAATGTAAGGTTTAACTATAACAATCACTATATCCGCAGATCACCCGACGGAAGTCTTGTATTTTTTTTCTATTCACGTTTTTGCTATCGTCAAAAATGTTCCACATTGGTTTCCTTGGCAGTCTAACTATTCGATGCGATCGATGGAAACACTTTACAAGAAATATTTTGCTACATATCAGAATAGTGCACCATTACCTTCAATATTTCCATAACGGTGCCTTACGATTTTCCAATTTTAAAAATTTTTGCCCCAGAAAGCTGGACATGAAGCGGAGTAAAATCAAAATAAGGCAGCATAGTCTTCTTTATATTGAGCAAGGTATACCGTTCTTCCTGAAAATGAAGTTTCAAGCTAGGCGGTTTTATACGGAATTAGAAGAAAAAAATTTCACTGTAGCCTGTTTTTAGAACAATTAGCTCGCATGGTCGCCGAAAGTATATGCATTTGTACTCTTGTTATAGCTGCGTCAGAACAGAGTGCGTTTTTAAAGTGCGGATATCCGGTTCTCGCGATGATGAAATTACTCTGGCGATGGCGTTCAGTCAACTAAAATGGCCCGCATCGACCGAAAAACCCATCTAGATATAAGCGGAAATGTGACAGAGCTCGTCTCCTGAAAAGAAATGAAAGCAAGTGCATTCAGCTTCTGCGCATACTCTAGTAACTAAATGAAAATAATAGCGTTCTGGTGCTGAACACGAGGTTACAGGTATGAACCGGGTCCGGGTCCAGAGAGGGGGCCGGTCCCCCCTCGCCGTAGTAAGGTGCAACGCCGAAAGGTTGCGCTTTCATCTGTTGTTCAATTATTAATGTTATCATGAGAAGTGCATAAGAACTATATATATATATATATATATATATATATATATATATATATATATATATATATATATATATATATATATATATATATATATATATATATATATATATATATATATATATATATATTATCACTACCTCGGCCGCGGGGCAGCGGAAAGTGTGCGAGTTTGTTAATCTGTTTAATCTAACACCTCGTTATCTTGAATCGATCCTGCTCTCACCTCCCAAAAAGCACTGGTTTCCACCCTGATAGTTAATTAAAGGCCATGGCGTGGAGTCACAATAGTTTCCTGCGTACTTACCAGTAGCCTATATGATGAAAATGAATGAACTAATTTTATTAATGCATTTATCCTTATTTTGACTGGTATTTGGAATTTCAATTTAGGTTGCTTGAGAGTTGTCGTTTCTGTACAAGCTTGCTACTCTGTTCATAGCAGCTAGCTAGCTGTGCAACTCGCGAGCTGTTTGAAACGTCGCAAGTCATCGTTGCAAATGTCATGTAAGGGAGGCTGACGATCTCCGGGGGGGGGGGGGGGGGGGGAGTTGCTCCAGCGCGAGCATTCGAAATTTCGAATATTCTGCAGGCGACTAGTAATTGTCCGTTCGATTAGCACCGCAGTTTTACTTTTCGAAGTGTTCCAGCGTTCAGAAATTGCGAAATTTCCTGTTCACCTGAACTCGCGGCCAAACATCGAGGCGCTTCCAAAAAGCGCTCACTCGCGCTTGTCGCATCAATTAACTTGCTTTTGATTCTCTCGCGGAATCGGCTGCGCTCGAGGACGCGGCAAAAGTGTACGTGGACAAGCAGGCCGGTGCACAAAGCCAAAGCGTATTCGGCCATCAAGCTTTCGCGGATCGCAACACGACGTACAGGAGGGGCGGCTTTCAGGGTGACTCTTGGAGGGGGCGGGAGGCGAGTTTTACTTGCGCAATGAATGCATTTCTCGGCTTTTTCTTGCGTCAAAAAATGGCGCCTTTCACGGTTCTCGCATGGACATTTTTAAATTCTCCTTAAATCCGCCGCTTACGTGCCATCGCCGTCAAATGAAACACTAAGAAAACAAACGAAACGCGAGCGTAAACAATCAAAAATATTACCTACTGGAGAGGAAATCGCGACCTATTAAGGCTTCTAGAGAGCGGTCTTAACGCTTTCGAAGCGAAAATCAACCGCTCTGGTATTCTGCCTCCCTTGTGTGATATCTTTGTTAGAAGTTTGCGTTTCAATTATCTTCGTGTTTCACTTGACGCTGATAGTACAGCACCATGCGGCACTGAACTGTGTCGTGTCACGATGCACTCCACAACTCGCATATATGAACGCGCCGGCAAAGAAAGCGCTTACATCGTTTTAGATCACTGCTGTCGAGGAGACCGGAGCGGGCGAAGCTGCAACCCACGTGCGTTCTTTCGCGGCACCCGCTTTCATCCCGCACAATTATCTTCTATTAGACCCTTGAAACTGCGAATTTTAAATCGCAGAGAACAAAAAAAAAAAGGCGGATGGCAGAGGCAAAACCCTTGGAGCCAGCATACGCGACTGTATTTTGTACAGACAGCAATGCCCGCGTGCTCTAGCTTGCGGAGTATAGTTTCGTTTTCGCGCCTTCGATTCGCAACGGCGTTTCTTGCCGTGTGGCGAAACCGACCGCGAGGACTAAGCGCGCTCCGTCGCGTTGAGAACGTCGCGCCTGCGCTGCGGAATTCCACAGCCAGCGCTTTGACGGCAGGCGTAGCAAGGAGGCGTGGATGGGTTGAACCCACTCTCATATTAGCGTCGTAGCCCATCTACCGCTCAAGTAAGCTCATTTGTCGTGTAAGCTTAAGTCGGGCTGTGATATTAAACTTGTTTCACTGGTCACAATTATGCTATTCAATAAACTGCACCAAAGTTATTTGTCTATGGTATAAAGCAGCAGAACGGCAAGCTGGGCTATTTGATGGATGTTCATCTTGTAAAGGGGGCTACTGCGCTAAAAAAAAAAAACACGTACAACTTTCTCTCAGAACTAGATAGGACCGTCAGTAACAACCTAAGTAAAATTTCTGTTTGTGCTTTTCGCTATGTGGACGACTACCTAATTTTTGTCAACAGAGGGGGCTCAACAACAGCGTTCTTGACGTTCAGAAGGGTTTTTGAACTGCCCCAGAAGAATGAGCGACAGTTTTGGATATTCATTTGCTTTTTGAAGCAGCCCACACCTGTTGGTTTTCCCATCCGAGATGCATGAAGGCGCCTGATGCACGAAGGATTTTTTTCTTCCGGGCACTCAAAAACAATAAAGAAGGGCATTGTTCTGTCCTTCATTGATACTGCCCTAATGAAATCTTGCGTCCCCGCAGCGGTGGAGTGTGATCATAATCAAGTGATTAGATTGTATAAAATACCTTGCGAATATTTTACTAAGAAGGTTAAATGTGGTGAAACTTCCTCTCCGCAAGCCAACGGCCAGGAGCGTAAAAAAATATACTGTGATCCCTTAACAGCATAAGGCGTCACAAAGTTTGAAGAGAAGAGAGAGAGAGAGAGAGAGAGAGAGAGAGAGAGAGAGAGAGAGAGGAGTTTTAATGAGAGGAAAGGAGGAGAGGTCGGCCGGTGGAAACATGACCCTGGCCTGCTACTCCACACAGAGAAAAGGGGAATGGGAGAAAAGGGAAAGAGCGAATGAAGGTTGATGATGACATAATACAAGGAGTTTCATGGCGTGATCTCCTAACACACACACACACACACACACACACACACACACACACACACACACACACACACACACACACACACACACACACACACACACACACACACACACACACACACACACACACACACACACACACACACACACACACACACACACACACACACACACACACACACACACGCTTCACACGCGCGCGCTCGCACGCACTCACACTCGCATCACGGTGATTAGACGCACGTGAAAATTATTTCTTGGACACGCACCGACGCATGTCATTAACACATACTGGAGTATAGGCTTCATGAAAACACAAATGTGCAAACTCACGCATGATGTCAGAGCTGTCACTGTGTATGCACTAACACGGTACGCTATGTCACGGCGCGCAGCGCGCGCGCGCCCCCTTCGAGACCGGCCGTGGCTCTGCAAACCGTGTAGGCAGTGCACAGGCAGTCACAGACGGGTGTCCAGGCCTGTTTCACATAAAAACCTGAGCACGGCCTTCGTCGCACACCACCAATCAGCACGTTTCACCCTGGCGCCTAGAAGCTTTTTTTTCAGAGAGAGGGCAAAACTCCAGTTGTATTACGGTCGCTTCCAGTCCTCTCCTCTCATCAGCGTAGTTCGGGCACTCACAAAGGAGGTGTCCAATGAGTGTGGCACTTGAGTGTGGCACTGTATGCAATTTTCATTAGTTTCTATATCGATCTTGTAAAGGTAGTGTATGGTGTAGGCAACGGCAAGCCGTAACCTGTGAAATAAAGTCGCGCAATGTTATGGGGTGGGTGTAATGTTTTCTTCTTCCTTAAATATAGCCCGCTTGTGCGCACGTGTCCAGAGAGAGAGAGAAGGTAATAACATCGAAATGAGGCGTATCCATATCCGCTTTGTGTGCCACGTAAACCCCAACTCGATCACGGTAGTACGTTCCCTGCCTGTGCGCTGTGGTTAATGAATTCCTCTCTTTATTGCGGGTGTGTTTATGTCGACAGGCGGGAAGTTGTGTTAATATCCGTTTAAAGGAACATTTTACGAATCGGTCTTCTGATGGGTATTTCCAAGTTGCAACACATTGCAGGGCCTGTGAAAAAAGAAAAAGAAGGTGTGTTTCTACTGGACGAATATAGCTAAAACGTAGATAAAAGATTGGTGTAGATAAAACTAAGAGTTTATACATGCATAGGGACCGTCGCAGACGGGAGTTGTTCGAGGCTTATATTATAAAGAAAGAAACACATGTATGTGTTAGCGACCCGTCGCTTTTACTTGCTGATTGTGAGCCTCGGTTTCTAGACGCGAGGCTGTGGCACCAACGATTTTGGATAGCCTCTGAGCATATGGTTTTTTGTTCACTGTATATATGTCATCTTTCATCCAATAAAGCTCAGTTGTGAGGCTGCGTGCGTCCTGTTCACTTCTGCTCCTGTTGTGCGTGTTTTTTAGCGCAGTACCTCCATTTACTATGAAATAAACTTTTACTGTTACATGATTTTTCCTCCCGTTTCTTATCTAATGTCTGGTAGGTTATAGGCATTATAAATTATGTTAATGAGACGTTAGATAAAATTAATGCACAAGATACCGATTTCTTTTTCTAGCTGCATTTTGTTAGCAGCTATTGTAATTTAAACTATATCTGTTTTGATATCGAAAGTTCTCGAAAATATTCGTTTGAACTCGCTACAAATTTTTATTAAACGTATTCGCTTCTCAACTAAAAATTTCATATTCGCAAACATTTACCAAAAACCTTTCATGCTTAACCTCCTTAAGTGCAATTCTGCTTTTATGAATGCCCTTTTATTTTAAGGAAAAAAATATCATCTAAATTCATTAGATGCTTTGATTTAATTGCTCTCTGCTACTTTGGGTTGCTGCGACGTTTTCACCCAGATGCCAATAATAACTTACACTGAAAGAAAGTTTAGGGGCGCGAGCAATGAAATTGGCGTGGGGCCCTTATTGGTTTGGTTTGTGGGGTTTAACGTCCCAAAGCGACTCAGGCTACGAGGGATGCCGCAGTGGTGGACTGTGGAAATTTCGACTACCTGGGATTCTTAAACGTGCACTGACATTGCACAGTACACGGGCCTCTAAAATTTCGCCTCCATCGAAATGTGACCGCCGCGGCCGGGATCGAACCCGCTTCCTTCGAGTCAACATTACAGCATCATAACCACTGAGCCGCCGCTGCGGCTAGACATCATTATACTCGCCAACATCTACGTTCAGCCATGTGCATACCGGTAGCTTCTTGAATTGGATGCTGAAAAAGTTCTTACACAAACAATGGGAAAAGTACCTGGCCTTAAACGCATAAACGTCGTAGTTTGATGCAGAATTCTCATCCCTGGCACCTTCATGGTCGAAGGCTTTTCCAAATCGACCATGCTTGGCCGCCCTTACTTTCATTTCATTTTTCATTTCTTTTATTTCAGCATCAGACGAAACACAGAGCCTGATGCAGGGGCAGAGGCTAAAGGCTGGTGGTGCCTGACGAGGCCTCTGACCCTAAGCAGTCCACAGCGGTACAGATACGATACAAATCTTAGAACAAAATAACAAAGTGTGCCTCCTGTAATCACAAAAGATAAAAAAACCCGCTACATTTGACACTTGTACAGAAACGTGTTGCACATACTGTCGCACAGAAATGACATATAACAAATCACACATAATAGGACGCTACGCAAATGACATGAATAAGTCAGCACAAATAGCTGTTCTACAAAATCATACAAAAAGATGTAATTGTCAGTGAAACTGAATAATATTGCTTGAAACGACACAAAAGCAAGAAAAGAGCAATTTATAGAGTCATTTTGTGTTATACAGAGTTTTATGTTTCTTTTGTGAGACGACAGTAAAACATGAAAGACACTGTTCAATTATGGATATACTTAAATTGGCAAGATAACAATGGCTTCCTAAGCTGACGTTTAAATGCTTTTAATTTACATTCAAAGTTCAGCTTACCTTCAAATTTGTTTAAGATCGCAGGTATTTAATACGCCATTGTTTGCCTTCCATAGTTTGTTCGGATTTTTGGCGTTCGATGTTTTCGGTGCCTCAAAAGGTATTCAGCGTTTTCGGAGTCAATAATTCCGTACAGTTTCTTTTGATGTACTACTTGCAGTGCTTTTAAATAATATAACTGGTCTGCCTTTAGAATGCCGTGTTTCTTAAACAGAGGAACGGTTCTTAAGTCCTGTGCATTGCCACGATACGATTCAAAGCAGAGCAGGATTTTCTTCTGCAAAGTAATGAGCTTAGTATAATATTATTGTGTAGTAGTACCCCAAACAATTAAGACGTAGGTTAATTTGGAATAAAAAGATAATATAGAATGTTCTTTATTAGGCAGAGAGGTATGAGCGCAGATATTCTGTAAAGACATCCAAGTTTGCGATGTAAAAATATCAAACTGGTAACCCATGAATTAAGTCCAGTCGTTGGAAAACAGTTGTGATGACCCCCCATAATGCGCAGGTCCACACGGGACGGAGAGGCAAAGAGACACCGTATGGCTCAGTTTAAACAAACAGATATATTCAATAATTACACATGATTAAGATTATACATCAGAGGCTGGGGCGTCCGAGCTTACGTGCCGACGACTTCATGGGGACGATGGAGGGGCTCCGGAGTTGAGCTCGAACGGTTGCTGGCAGAAGCTGCACGCCGTCGGGCTTCGGCGCTGAAGGCCCCCTTGGCGAACAATGTCGTCCTGAGCGTTCCTCTTCCGTACTGCTTGTCGATTTTTATATCCTCTTCTCCCCACACTCCCTAGGGTGAGGACGCCCACGCCGGAGTGGGGGGGGGGGGGGGGGGCTAGGGCTTTCACTTGGGCGCACGAACACATCTCGCCCCCCCTCACGTGTTGAGTCCGAGGGAAAGAAGGTTGTCGTCGAGGTAGCGCATAGCGTCGGCTGTGGTAAGGCGCGCTCTGGCCCGCTGACTGTTCCCGCGGGTCACCGGCCTCCGTTCTCCATCAAATGACACTCGCCCCTCAAGGCCGGAACGCGAGGTCACTAAAAGGCCGGGAAAGTGGTCCCTTGTCCTGGGATGTGCTCGGAAGGGTTGATTGATGATGCCCGCCGAAACGAGGCCCCCCCTGGAACGGCCACGGCAATTGGGGAAGATAACGCCCGTCTCCCCGCGGCGGCGGCGGCGGCGGCGTTCGTCTCGTGCCGACACTATGGAAAGGGGGTCCGGTTGGGCTTAAACCCCTTCGTTCTGGTCGTCTCGGTGCGGTCCACGGCGGCAGGCCCGAAAGCAATCCCACTCAAGTTGCTTGCAGCCATATACAGTAGAAACATGAAAGGGGGTCCGGTTGTGCTTTCGCCGCCACTGGGCGCTCCGTCTACGCCGCGCCGTCGAACGCGGACGCTCGTAACACACACAAGGAACGTCACACTCGCTCACCCTCCAGAAGAATGTTCTCCGAACATTTGAGTCCATGCAGCTCCCCTTGTCTTTCTGAATCGCCTCGCACAGTGCGTCCGACAAAACACTTTTCTCTGCACTCAACACCACTGCACAACACCATATGCCTCCGCTGTCATAACTGGCGTCTCCAGGGGCAGCACTGATCTTCTTTTACAAATAAACATGAAACTCAGCACCCAAGCCTCTCCTTTCTAGTCCAAACTGGACGAAATAAATTTACCACAGTTAGAAAGGAGCTCCCACTTCTAGCACGATCACGGCACAGACAAAAATATAAATAACGAAAGGAAGTAGGGCAGGTTCTGCCTGCGCTCCGCATGCTCTCCTGTGAAGGTGTTACTTAATGACAGAAAGGTTTAACTACTAACTCCGGTAACTTAACACATAAGCACATAGCAATGTTATGAGCTGCGGCATTACACAATTCTAACCAGTTCACAACTCCGCTCTGTTTACGCCATTAGTCCGACTTAGCTTTCCGATTTCGCAGCGGATATCGGCCTTCATGAGTCATACTAAGTAAGTCTGTGACCCTTTGTCTGCTTTGGGACTCGCGAGGGCTCGTGGCAGGAGCCTCTCCTGGCGTTATCTGCGCGGCAACCTCGCGAGCTTCTTCTTCTTCTAGCAATGCATGAAGTAAATCCGGTGGCATTCCGGCCGTCACCTCTGGCGCCTGCCGAACAAATGCAGGAGAGGGCGTTTCTTGCGAACTATCTGCGCGCTCCGCTTCACTTCTGTCCCCATCAAAATCCGCGCTTTCCCTTTCCTTATTTCGTGAATACTGAACCGGTGCCGACTTGAGGCGATTTGCGTGTATCCTTATCAAGCGCCGGTTTACCGGGGAAAGCTTCTCGACAACCTCGCATGGTCCTCTCCACTTCGTCTGGAACTTACGAGCTAGCCCAATCTGCCTTTGGCAGTTTTCAATGTACACGCTGTCCCCCACATCAAACGGCGCGTCTCTAGCACTGCGATCGTGCACCTCCTTCCTGCGCTTCGCCGCTTTCTTTAATGCCTCCTTTGCGATGTCCCTCGCCACTTGCAAGCGCGATTCTAGCTCAACCTTATAGACGTCCAGTGAAGCGTATGGGACACGACGGGGGCCCTCTGGCACTTCACTAGGCTGGTCCGGGTCTCGGCCGTAGAGAAGAAAGAATGGCGATTCGCCCGTGCTCTCGTGTGCTGCGAAATTGTAGGCAAACATTGCATACGGGAGCCACAAGTCCCAGTCCCGCTGGTCGCGCGAAACAAAATGCGACAGGAACCCGGCCACGGTTTGGTTCAGTCGCTCCACCGCGCCGTTGCAAGCCGGATGGTACGGTGTTGTCTGCTTCTTAGCGATCTTAAGCAGCTCGCAAACTCTCCTCATTAGCTGCGACACGAAGTTCGTTCCCCGATCTGTCAAGAGTTGCCTCGGGGGTCCATGTCGGAGCACGATCTGTTCGACAAATGCTCTTGCAACCGTGTCTGCCTTCTGATCTGGGAGTGCTACCGCTTCCGCGTATTTTGAAAGGTGATCGACAAATACTAAAATGTACTTGTTTCTGGAAGTGGTCGTGGGCAATGGGCCCATTATGTCCATACCTGTCCGCTCGAAGGGAGCCGAAACCTCAGGGAACGGCTGAATTGGAGCTGGTCTTCGTCCCTTGGGTGTTTTTCTTTCGAGACAGGAATGACACTTCGCACAGTAGTCTCTAACATCCTGTCGCATGCCACTCCAAAAGTACAAACGCTCCACACGCCTGCGTGTCTTCGCTACGCCAAAATGACCGGCGCATGGCGCATCGTAAAACGCGCGAAGAACCCTTTCTGTCCACGACCGAGGTATGACGACTCTCTTCCAAGCGGTTTTCTCTGGTCTCCCTTTCCTGGTTGGCCTCGTGCGCCGACACAGGGTGCCGTCTTTGCCAATGAAATAACCTAGCTGTTCGGGGTGAGACGGTGCGCCCTCTAAGCTTTCGATTATTCGCTTCAGGTCAGGATCTTTGCACTGCTCTGTGCGTAATTCGGCAGGGTCGACTACGGGGACAAACTCTTCTATAGCTGCCACGGCAGCTGTGCGGCTGAGTGCATCAGCATTCAGATGTGTCTTTCCTGACTTGTGCTCAACTTCAAAGCAGTATTCCTGCAGGTGTAGATTCCATCTAGCGAGTCGCGAGCTAGGGTCCCTGACACTCATCACCCATTTCAGAGGATGGCAGTCTGTGACTAGCTTGAATTTGCGGCCGTAAAGGTAGCATCTGAAGTGCTTTACTGCCCAGACAACGGCGAGGCCCTCCCTTTCCGTAGCTCCGTACTTTTGCTCTGTGGGGCTCAGCTGTCGGCTAGCAAAAGCAACGGGATGTTCTTTGCCCTCGATAACCTGAGATAGCACGGTACCAACTGCGAACTTTGACGCATCTGTGGCCATAACGAAGGGCAAATTAAAATCCGGGTGGCGCAACAGCGGTGCACTCATTAGCTTCCTTTTCATGGCCCCAAAAGCATCCTCCGCGTTTTCGTCCCAGCGAAAGGCGACATTTTTGGCTGTTAAGGCGGTGAGCGGCTTAGCGAGCTTGGCGAACTCCTCTATGTGCCTTCGGTAGTAACCGATCAGGCCGAGAAACTGCCGGACCTGGCGGACGCTAGTCGGGGATGGAAAATCCGAGACACACCTTAGTTTCTCAGGGTCCGGTCGCACGCCGTCAGCTGAAACAACGTGCCCGAGGTATTTCACCTCGTTTTTGAGGAATTGGCACTTAGAGGGCTTCAGCTTGAGACCCGCTCCTCTTAGTCGCACCAAAACCTGCTCAATATCGCGCAAATGGTTCTCAAAACTGTCACTGTATATGATTATGTCATCCATATACACGAAGCACAGCCTCCCCAGAAGACCTGCCTGGATAACATCAGCGGTTCTCTGCCAGACAGCAGGGCTGTTGGCCAGACCCATAGGCATTCTTTTCCATTCATAGTGCCCTGAGGGCGTGTTGAATGCCGTTTTCTCGGCATCTGCCGGATCCATTGCTATATGCCAGAATCCCGCCGCCATGTCCACTACCGTGAAGTACCTGGCAGAGCCCAGCTGAGAAAGCGTCTCCTGTATATTGGGGATGGGGTATGGATCGATGCGAGTTACGGCATTTAGTTTGCGGTAGTCCACTACCAATCGATACGAGCCATCTGGCTTTTCCACCAATAGTGCTGGTGCTCCCCAGGGTGACTTTGAGTGTTCGACAATGCCGCGATCAATCAGGTCCTGCACCTGCCGCTCCATCTCCTCACGTTGGGAGTAAGGAATCCTGTACGCACGCTGGGAAACGGGCGATGAAGTTCCGGTTTCTATCCTGTGCTTTATAACGCCACAGCAGCCCAAATCCAGGTTGGACGCGGCGAATACCTCCGAGTAGTCGTTCAGCAAACCAGCCAGAGCCTCCCTCTCTCTGGATTTTACGTGAGAAAGATCGAACGACACCTTTGGAGCAGCCGAAGGACTAGCATGCTCTACAGTTGCGAGTACCGTATCGGTGGGCTCATGTTTCTCTATCGCAGAGGTGAAGAAAGCCAATGTTTTGTTCTTGGGAAGGCTCAGTGGCTGCTGGCTACAGTTAACCACCCGTAGGGGCACTCTGTGGGCGTCATTAACTGTCACGAGGCACGCGGCTGCCTTCAGGCCATTGCTGAGAGAGTCGACCGGCTCAAGCACTCCCACGGCGCCGCTCTCTACATCTGAAGGCACAAACGCGTACAAAATGTGCTCCGACCAAGGAAGGACGACCGCCTCATCGACCAGCCTGACGGCAACCCGCGAATATACCTTCTCCAATGATCCCACTGTTTGACGGGTGTCAATATCGGTAATGCGAATATCAGCCCCTCTCCTGTTCAAAAACGGAACTTTTGAGCCGCCTGCATTAACCTCTTCCTCAGAGAATGAGACTACTACCTTCTCTTTTCTCAAAAAATCCTGCCCTAATATACCTGACACTCCGTTTGGCAGAGACACCGTGTCCGGGCATACGTAGCAGGGGTGCTCCAATGCAATTCCGCCGAGAGAGAAGTATAACCGGTAGAGTCCACTTATGCCAAGAGGATCCCCCGTTATGCCTACAAATTTGGTTGCCGTGCCACCAGACGCTTCCAACACCTCGCGGTCCCCCTTCCTTCGAAGCGTGTTAAAACTGCTCTCCTTAAGCAATGTCACCTTTGACCCCGTATCTATCAACAATTCCATGCAACAACCACTTAACTTGCAACGCACAACAGGGCATGCCTCGTCGGCCACACAAACTACCACCACCTCATCATCCACTGCTCCCTCCCCATGCTCCTCAGGATGGGGAGGACTATCTAGTTTTTTGTCTCGGTATCTGGAGCCCCGCTGTAGGCTTGCATAGGGCGTGTCTCGCCTGCTTCTCTTTGTGGCTCCCCACGGCGCACGTTTTGGCAGAACCTGGCGATGTGTCCGCGACCCTGGCAAGCGAAGCATACGATTTCTTCAAAATCTCGCATACCGCGCCTGTAGCTTTGTGGCGGTCTCCGGTTTCCAGCGATTGGGCGCTGCTGAGCGCGCGCTTCAACCTGGCGTTCCACCTGCTGAGATAGCAGCTGTTCTAAGCGATCTAACCGCTCTGTCAAGAGAGCAACCTCAGGGTTGAGCACCATTCTCTCTATGACGCGTACTCTCGCTGCGGCTGTCGTTAACGCCTCATTTCGTTCCTCATCCAATGCGGCCGCCACGGCTTGGTCGAAATTGCTCGGCTTGCGCGAGAGCACGAACCGGCGCACGGGGTCTTGCAGACCAGCCACGAACAAAGCGGTCATTTCCTCTTTAAGTAGATCCTCCGCGTATTTCTTCCTCAGCTGGTCCCCTTCCTCCTCCCTGCTTAACGTATCGCGTGCTAGGCGCTGAAGCCGCGATGAAAACGTTCGCACGTCCTCCCCTACCATCTGTCCGGCGTCACGGAACCTCTGTACCCGCACGTGACGTGGTTCAGTGTCGAAATGCTCGAACGCGAGCTTCTTAAATTCCGCAAATGATTTTGTGGATTTTACCTTTTCGTCTCGCCATCCAAAATCATGAGCAGCTCCTGCCATCTTACACCTCGCCATTCCCAGCATTTGAGCATCGGACCATCCCCCCATTTTCCCAATCTCTTCTAGCATGGAAAAGAAATCGCAGATTGGAACCCCTGTCTTATCTCCCGTAAACGTCGGAATGACGCTTCCTAATGCCAACATGCTTGCTCCGAGCGACGGCTGTGGAGTGGGAGCTCCCTCAGATACAGACATTTTTTTTTCGCTCAAGCCCTCCGGTGCCTCAAGCCTCTCAAATGGGGGAAAAAGTCCCACAATCAGTCCCGTGATTCCCTTTTGATTACAATTTTGAAGTCATGAATGTCGCAGCATTCAGAGGACATTTGCTTTTCAGACCCCACTTCTGACACCAGTGTGATGACCCCCCATAATGCGCAGGTCCACACGGGACGGAGAGGCAAAGAGACACCGTGTGGCTCAGTTTAAACAAACAGATATATTCAATAATTACACATGATTAAGATTATACATCAGAGGCTGGGGCGTCCGAGCTTACGTGCCGACGACTTCATGGGGACGATGGAGGGGCTCCGGAGTTGAGCTCGAACGGTTGCTGGCAGAAGCTGCACGCCGTCGGGCTTCGGCGCTGAAGGCCCCCTTGGCGAAGGATGTCGTCCTGAGCGTTCCTCTTCCGTACTGCTTGTCGATTTTTATATCCTCTTCTCCCCACACTCCCTAGGGTGAGGACGCCCACGCCGGAGTGGGGGGGGGGGGCCTAGGGCTTTCACTTGGGCGCACAAACACATCTCGCCCCCCCCCCCCTCACGTGTTGAGTCCGAGGGAAAGAAGGTTGTCGTCGAGGTAGCGCATAGCGTCGGCTGTGGTAAGGCGCGCTCTGGCCCGCTGACTGTTCCCGCGGGTCACCGGCCTCCGTTCTCCATCAAATGACACTCGCCCCTCAAGGCCGGAACGCGAGGTCACTAAAAGGCCGGGAAAGTGGTCCCTTGTCCTTTGATGTGCTCGGAAGGGTTGATTGATGATGCCCGCCGAAACGAGGCCCCCCCTGGAATGGCCACGGCAATTGGGGAAGATAACGCCCGTCTCCCCGCGGCGGCGGCGGCGGCGTTCGTCTCGTGCCGACACTATGGAAAGGGGGTCCGGTTGGGCTTAAACCCCTTCGTTCTGGTCGTCTCCGTGCGGTCCACGGCGGCAGGCCCGAAAGCAATCCCACTCAAGTTGCTTGCAGCCATATACAGTAGAAACATGAAAGGGGGTCCGGTTGTGCTTTCGCCGCCACTGGGGGCTCCGTCTACGCCGCGCCGTCGAACGCGGACGCTCGTAGCACACACAAGGAACGTCACACAGTCAGCCACTGACGGTTTTCCAAAAAATGGTTACAGCCATTTCTGTTGCTTGGGCTCTTTTGCATAACCATGCTTTCGGAAGATTAACAGCCCTTTTTTTGAATATTTCACACAACATTCACAATAAATATGCCGAGCGTTTCAGCGAAAACTTTTTCAACATTCCTAAAAATAGGGAGTTCCTAAAATATGGAGTAATGAAAAAATATATTTTTCAGGAACATGGTCTTAGCTGCGGCGCACGTTACTTCGCACAAAAATTTCCTACAACTTTAGGTAGCTAAATATCTTTATTCCACTAATTAAATTATTAGTTAATGACTCCACTAATTAACACAGTTAGGTGGTTAAGTGTTAGTGGAGTTCATGGCCATGGACAAGGCGATGCCATATTCAAAGTGGATTGTATAGCGCGAAACAGGCGAAATACAATGGAAGTAAACAACACAGGCGAGCGCCGACTAGCAACTAATTTTTTATTGAGAACACACATTTTATACATCAGAGTCATGAGACAGTAATTGTCCTAGAGCCCTTGCACAAAACACTTTCAATGAGGGTTTCTTTACCAAACTTAACTGCCACGAACGCCACCTATCTCTTTTTACCTCGAGTCATAATTAATCAGGAATTAACAAGAAAGACCTCTTTACAAACCAGCAACGAAGATGGCTAGCTTACACATTTTTGTTTCTTTTTGGGATGAAATATGCATTAGCTTTCTTATTTTATCCCTGTGGCGTAAAAAAAAATTGTTCTGGTCGTCAAAAGGAGGCACTTTTTTTATTTCCCTCTTTCCCGCAATCGCAGCAGTGATCGTTTAAATGGGAGTAGCTTGATTCAGTTGTGGATTCAGTTGTTCCCGCGGCGCGCCCGAAATCCCACTGGCCACAAAACCCAACTGGCCACAAAACAAACAATCAAATAAATAAATAAAAAAAATAAATAAATAAGTAAATAAATAAATAAAAGCTGTCGTCGTCGCTTCAGCGGATCCGGTTGTTGCGATTGCGCGTCTCTTCTTTCAGCCTTTCTTCTAACATGTCTTTTAATTCCCTTCCTGTAAGCAGGTAACAGCCAATGTGGTTTAGCTCGAGGCAGTGGACAGGCACGTGCACTGTCCTTTTCATTCTTCCTTCAATTCCCCCCTCCCCGCACGCACACGCACTCACACACGCAAAAATCGAGTTCGAACTTCACCGCGGCGGCCGCGTTCCGATGCAGGCGAAATGCAAAAGAAACCGTTGTAACGTTACGCGTTACGGCTGCCGTTGTACCAACTAAATGGCTTATAAACCCGCTATTACAGTTTTAGCTGTAAAACATGGAGCAGTGG
Organism: Amblyomma americanum; assembly: GCF_052857255.1. Classification (NCBI taxonomy): domain Eukaryota; kingdom Metazoa; phylum Arthropoda; class Arachnida; order Ixodida; family Ixodidae; genus Amblyomma; species Amblyomma americanum. Next base: position 77,224,636 of record NC_135497.1, on the reverse strand, counting down.
GAGGCACTGATGTGCAGCTCAAATTCAGCCATCAATTGGCGGCATGCGAACGGGGTATACGGAGGCCTCCGGGTTTCCTCGCGCTGGCACTAGACAATGACCTGTTCTTCGTTTTAAAAACTGATACGACATCGTCTTGTCCATGTCTTCGAACTCTCCATCGGCAATAATCACCCAACTGTGCTAATTAAAAATAATTAGTGAATTTTAGATAATCAGCTATTTAATTAGGGCGGTTTTATCCAAAATTACGTCCGCCACTGCACAGAGTATGTTCCTTAGAAGTTATTTTTCTGTTTCTAACTCCATACATTTAGGAATTTTTTAATCTGCTCACTGAAACACCCGTTATGCGTGCTATAATTAAGTGCACTTGCACTAGGATATAGACGAACATGAGATATACGTACGCTGTTGAGCTATTCGGAACATTTTCGAAGGAAGAAACAATGCAACTTGGACGAGACGAGAGCAAAGAAGATGACAGAGTGCTAATGCTAACGCTCGAACTAGTCAGTACATCGACGATCCACCGACTGGCTCAACAATCACTCTTTTTTCAGTTAATTTCTTGCACATCGAGCCTTTCCCAGTGTATTTTGCATAACCCTTCCTTTTGTGTCAGCTTCTTAGCGCTGTTTCTGTCACCTACTTTGCGCTCGTCCCATCTAAGTTGCGCTACTGCTTTCTTAGAAGGTCCGTTCTAGTAGGTTCCCAGACTAGCGCCACTACCGCCTCACCACGGTCGCTTCGTTGGGGTGAGAGGGGTGGGATGTGGCTCTTTCTTCCTGCCTCAGCGCCTGTCACTTTCTTTCGTTTCCCGCTCCCTGATCTCCACTGGGGGGCTGAATGGCGTATCGGGCGTCCAAAAAAAAAAAAATGAAACCACCAGAAGTAAGCGGCATCGTCCCGGAAGCCAGCCTTTAGCAGTGCACGAAATGGGACATCAGCATGGTTTTTCAGTTTCAGTTGCTTTTTTCTCTTTGGCATTTAGTCTTTTCGTCTTTATCTTATTTTTACACGACAATGCCTACCAGTTGCGCGTCCACTTCATGAGGCGAACAGCAAACTCTTCGGAAAAGACGTTTCAAAATGAACTGGGATGATATACTAGCAGACGACAGGACGTCACTACACACAGCACATTCTTACAGAACCTTGTCTGCTGCGCTCTATGTCGTCCAGTCGCGCTAATGTCGTCAAAGCTGCGATTTATTGTGTTGCACGTTCCCGCGCTTTAAGCACAAATTATACCAACAATTGGGAGGAAATTTAGCAAGGCATACGTGGGAATTTTCTCCAAGCAGTCGATTTACAGTGACCACTTTGCCGAGTTATGCTTCGATCTAACTGGAACGAGTGCGCGGCCACTACCTGACCGGGTGTCGACGGTGTTCTGGCTCACATATATGGGCGCCTACAAAATGTACGGCACTCCTTACCGAACAGGGTGCATCGCGTACTGTTTCGTATTGTACCAAAATATCCCCGAATGGGCTTATTCGTGATGATTGCTGCAGTTGGCTTTTAAAAGCGCTCGCCCTCCGTCCTTCTTTTTCGTCGAACATTTCTTTCGTGCTGTGCTAATCCAAAAGGACACGCGTTGCACCATTCGTCGTTCTCGTCAGTCGTTTCTCACGCGCTGTACATCTCTAAGTATGCTATACTGAGTAATAATAATTAGGTGGTTTGATGTAAAAAATAAAAACCAAAGATAAAAGATTTCTGCGAGCCCCGGCATCTGCTATCGTGACTACAGAAGCGCCTGAGCTGGGGCCAGCGGAAAGAAATCCCGGCAAATCGAGTTGATAGTTGGGGGAGCGCGAAAATTGCTTTGCGTGCTTCTTGTAGGCGCAGCTGTACAAACGTGGCTGTGCAATAGACTTAGGTTAAAAGCACGTCTGATAGGTAAATGATGTCCTAAAGCAATAAACATCTTCATCCACCACCGACGAGACGAGACATCGGCTGCATGCAACTCCACACTGGAACTATGTACTAGGGACGATTGGCCAGGTCCTGATTTCCGCCATCGTTCGCCTTCTCTTTGCAACGCGAAAACTCGGTTTTTTGGGTAGTTTTTGCCTCAACATCATTTCACTAGTGCTCTTTTACACTCGGAAGGCAACAACCTGACGATAACATTCTGTATTATGCAAGTACCACTTTGCCGTGGCAGGGAATTAAAACCTGCATTCCTGTTATCCTCGGTTTCTGTGAAATTACAGGGTTCTCCAAACGATGTTCGCATTTCTCGCGTTCAGCTTGCTTATTGCTTTATGGTTTATGGTTTAGGGGAGTTCAACGTCCCAAAGCGACTCAGACTATGAGGGACGCCGTAGTGAAGGGCTCCGGAAATTTCGGCCACCTGGGGTTCTTTAACCTGCTCTGAAAACGCACAGTACACGAGCCATTAGCCTTCAGAATTCAAAAAAATGGTTTTTGGGGAAAGGAAATGGCGCAGTATCTGTCTCACATATCGGCGGACACCTGAACCACGCCGCAATAGAAGTGATAAAGGAGGGAGTGAAAAAAGAAAAAAAAGAAAGAGGTGCCGTAGTGGAGGTCTCCGCAATAATTTCGACCACCTGAGGATCTTTAACGTGCACTGACATCGCAATGCACATGGGCGCCTTTGCGTTTGGCCTCCATCGAAACGCGGCCGCCGCGGTCGAGTTCGAACCCGGGGAACTCCGGATCAGTAGCCGCGTCCATCGAAATTCGACCGCCGCGGCCGGAACCGAACCCACGTCTTTCGGTTCAGCAGACAGGCGCCATAATCAATGAGCCACCGCGGCGGCCTTATTCCTTTGATATAACAGCAGATATTACACGAGAACGCAAAAGTGTGAACGAATGGACGAAAAACGGGACTTTCTGCATAGAAATACACAGCAGAGATCCGACCATTGGGACAAGCCGTCTAACTTCCGATGGCTTCACTCATGCTCGCCTCGTAAAGCGGGAATGCGGCATCCTTCCAACCACCTAGTGGAGATCAGTGTTTTGCTTTTGTTTTTTTGAGGAAAGGAAATGGCGCACTAATTGTCTCACATACCTCGGTGGACAACCGATCCGCGCCGTAAGAGAAAGGAGGGAGGGGGATCGAAAGAAGAATAAGAGAAAGAGGTGGCGTAGTGGAGGTCTATTAATAAGTGGTTTTTGAGGAAAGGAAATGGCGCAGTATCTGTCCCGTATATCGTTGGACACCTGAACCGCGCCGTAAGGGAAGGGATAAAGGAGGGAGTGAAAGAAGAAAGGAAGAGAGAGGTGCCGTAGTGGAGGGCTCCGGAATAATTTCGTCTTGAGAAAAACGAAGCAGCACGAAAAAACGGGGACGAAAAAGACACACATACGACAGGACGAATGCTGCACTTCCCACTGATTTTTATTGAGAATACCAAAGCTTAAGTACAGCGCTACTATCGCCTCGTGGCAATCAACCGCCGTGATTCAAAAACGCCATTTCATTATCAAGAAGAGACAAGGAAGCGGTGCTGACACACTGACCACCTGCTTTTCTGATGTGATATGCCTCAATAATCTCTCTTTCCATCCGGTCTCTTCCACGCCCAAGAATTTTAGCTTTCCGGAATATGGGTTTACACTTACAATCCCGGCAGTGGATAGCAAGATGGCCACTTTTCCCTTCTTTCACCAGATTATAATGCTCCCTGGCTCTCTCATTAAAACAGCGTCCCGTTTAACCAATGTACACTCTATTGCAAGTCAGCGGAATGCTGTACACTACCTTAGTAGTGCAACGGGTGAAAACAAGTTGGTGGTTTATAGTGCAAATCGGCCTTTTCTTACTAATCATCATTGGGCAAACTTTTGATAGCTTGCTTGGGGCGGAGAAGAGCACGTTAACACCGTATCTGTTTCCAACTTTCTTAAGATTATGAGAAACTCTGTGAAGATATGGAATTACTTGAGTTGGCAGCTTCTGGTCTTGCTTATCCGTCTTTTTGATGCACTTTTTCTTTTGTAGCAGCGTCTCTGCAACAGCTGACAATAAATCTGGAGGAAAGCCGGACATGCGCAATCGCTCAGTTTGCACTTGGACACTTTCGAACATTTGATGAGGACATGACTTTTTCAAAGCGGAATTGGGGCAATTCATAGCTATTGCTCTTTTGATTATTTTTGAATGAGCACTACTGTAAGGGAGGAGTGCCTTTTGCGACCTAGGATTGTACATCCAGCATATATGCCCTTCCAAGAAATGAATTCTCAGGTCAAGGAACTGTATACAGTTTCCACTAGGGAGTTCAAAGGTAAACTTTAAGCATTTTGCAACCGTTTTGAACGATGCGAGAACATCAGCAACAGCTTCGTCAATAGATAAAACATGCGGCTTGTCCATTATCACCAAATATTCGTCAACATTTCTAAAAATGCGTAGGTTAGGAAGTAAGCTATGCAAGCTTTTGTCAATGCAGGAAAGAAAAATGTCAGAAAGAACGGGAGCTACGCACGACCCGATGCATATTCCTGCTTTTTGTGTGTAAAACCGGTTGTTAAAATTAATGGCAGTTGACTGTAGATAAAACTCTAAAAGGGCTAAGAAACGGTCGATGTTCACACCCGCCCTGTTTTGAAAAGGCACTTCTCCCGAATCCTCAATTACGGATCTAACCGCCTTAAACAGTTCTTTGTGGGGAAGCAGAAGCAGAAGCAGCTGGCGACATTGACTATTGAAGACCCCTTTCTTGTTAGAAGCTCTCACAAGTTAGCCGAAGAACTGAAGCAAGAGCTCAGCATGACTTCACCAGCCACCTCAGGTTCTCCATTAACATAAAAGATCGTTATTACTCCATACCCCAAAAAGAACTGTTTAAGGCGGTTAGATCCGTAATTGAGGATTCGGGAGAAGTGCCTTTTCAAAACAGAGCGGGTGTGAACATAGACCGTTTCTTAGCCCTTTTAGAGTTTTATCTACAGTCAACTGCCATTAATTTTAACAACCGGTTTTACACACAAAAAGCAGGAATATGCATTGGGTCGTGTGTAGCTCCCGTTCTTTCTGACATTTTTCTTTCCTGCATTGACAAAAGCTTGCGTAGCTTACTTCTTAACCTACGCATTTTTAGATATGTTGACGATTATTTGGTGATAATGGACAAGCCGCATGTTTTATCTATTGACGAAGCTGTTGCTGATGTTCTCGCATCGTTCAAAACGGTTGCAAAAGGCTTAAAGTTTACCTTTGAACTCCCTAGTGGAAACTGTATACAGTTCCTTGACCTGAGAATTCATTTCTTGGAAGGGCATATATGCTGGATGTACAATCCTAGGTCGCAAAAGGCACTCCTCCCTTACAGTAGGGCTCATTAAAAAATAATCAAAAGAGCAATAGCCATGAATTGCCTCAATTCCGCTTTGAAAAAGTCATGTCCTCATCAAATGTTCGAAAGTGTCCAAATGCAAACTGAGCGATTGCGCATGTCCGGCTTTCCTCCAGATTTATTGTCAGCTGTTGCAGAGACGGTGCTACAAAAGAAAAAGTGCATCAAAAAGACGGATAAGCAAGACCAGAAGCTGCCAACTCAAGTAATTCCATATCTTCACAGAGTTTCTCATAATCTTAAGAAAGTTGGAAACAGATACGGTGTTAACGTGCTCTTCTTCGCCCCAAGCAAGCTATCAAAAGTTTGCCCAATGATGATTAGTAAGAAAAGGCCGATTTGCACTATAAACCACCAACTCGTTTTCACCCGTTGCACTACTAAGGTAGTGTACAGCATTCCGCTCACTTGCAATAGAGTGTACATTGGTTAAACGGGACGCTGTTTTAATGAGAGAGCCAGGGAGCATTATAATCTGGTGAAAGAAGGGAAAAGTGGCCATCTTGCTATCCACTGCCGGGATTGTAAGTGTAAACCCATATTCCGGAAAGCTAAAATTATTGGGCGTGGAAGAGATCGGATGGAAAGAGAGATTATTGAAGCATATCACATCAGAAAAGCAGGTGGTCAGTGTGTCAGCACCGCTTCCTTGTCTCTTCTTGATAATGAAATGGCGTTTTTGAATCATTGCGGTTGATTGCCACGAGGCGATAGTAGCGCTGTACTTAAGCTTTGGTATTCTCAATAAAAATCAGTGGGAAGTGCAGCATTCGTCCTGTCGTATGTGTGTCTTTTTCGTCCCCGTTTTTTTCGTGCTGCTTCGTTTTCTCATGATGGATCATTACCAACTGGCCCAAACTTCGGTGCTTTTGAATAATTTCGACCACCTGGGGATCTTTAACGTGCACCGACATCGCACAGCACACGGGCGCCTTAACGTTTTGCCTCCATAAAAACGCAGCCGTCGCTGTCTCCGGAATGATTTCGGCCACCTGGGGTTCTTTAACGTGCTCTGGCAATGCACATTACACGAGCCTTTAGCCTTCAGAATTAAAAAAAAATGTTTTTTGGGGAAATGAAATGGCGCAGTATCTGTTTCACATATCGGTGGACACCGCGCCGTAAGGGAAGGGATAAAGGAGTGAGTGAAAGAAGAAAGGAAGAAAGAGGTGCGGTAGTGGAATGCTCCGGCATAATTTCGACCACCTGGGGATCTTTCACGTGCATTGACATCGCACAGCACACCGGCGTCTTTGCGATTTGCCTCCATCGAAACGCGGCCGCCGCGGTCGGGTTCGAACCCGGGGAACTCCGGATCAATAGCCGCCTCCATCGAAATACGAGCGCCGCGGCCCGGACCGAACCCGCGTCTTTCGGTTCAGCACACATGCGCCATAACCAATGAGCCACCGCGGCGGCCTTATTCCTTTGATATAACAGCAGATATTACACACGAACAACGCCAAAGTGTGAACGAATGGACGAAAAACGGGACTTTCTGCATAGAAATACACAGCAGAGATCCGACCGCTGGGACAAGCCGTCTAACTTCCGGTGGCTTCACTCATGCTCGCCTCGGAAAGCGGGAATGCGGCATGCAGCCACGTACTGGAGATCAGCGTTTTGCCTTTGTATTTTGAGGAAAGGAGTGGCGCTCTAATTGTCTCACATATCTCGGTGGACACCCGAACCGCGCCGTAAGGAAAAGGAGGGAGGGGATCGAAAGAAGAATAAGAGGAAGAGGTGGCGTAGTGGAGGGCTCCGGAATGATTTCGGCCACCTGGGGTTCCTTAACTTGCACTGACAACGCACCCGCCGCGGTGGCTCAGTGGTTAGGGCGCTCGACTACTGATCCGGAGTTCTCGGGTTCGAACCCGACCGCGGCGGCTGCGTTTTTATGGAGGAAAAACGCTAAGGCGGCCGTGTGCTGTGCGATGTCAGTGCACGTTAAAGATCCCCAGGTGGTCGAAATTATTCCGGAGCCCTCCACTACGGCACCTCTTCTTCCTTTCTTCTTTCACTCCCTCCTTTATCCCTTCCCTTACGGCGCGGTTCAGGTGTCCAACGATATATGAGACAGATACTGCGCCATTTCCTTTCCCCAAAAACCAATTATTATTATTATTATGACAACGCACAGTACACGAGCCTTTAGCCTTCAGATTTAAATAATTGGTTTTTTTGGGGAAAGGAAATGGCGCAGTATCTGTCTCATATATCGTTGGACACCTGAACCGCGCCGTAAGAGAAGGGATAAGGAAGGGAGTGAAAGAAGAAAGGAAGAAAGAGGTGCCGTAGTGGAGGGCTCCGGAATAATTTCGACCACCTGGGGATCTTTAACGTGCACTGACATCGCACAGCACACGGGCGCCATAGCGTTTTTCCTCCATAAAAAAGCAGCCGCCGCGGTCGTGTTCGAACCCGGGAACTCCGGATCAGTAGTCGAGCGCCCTAACCACTGAGCCACCGCGGCGGGTTCTTCAGATTTAAAAAAAATTAGTTTTTGGGGGAAGAAAATGGCGCAGTATCTGTCTCACATATCGGCGGACACCTGAACTGCGCCGTAATGGCAGGGATAAAGGAGGGAGCAAAAGAAGAAAGGAAGAAAGAGGTGCCGTAGTGGAGGTCTCCGCAATAATTTCGACCACCTGGGGATCTTTAACGTGCACTGGCATAGCACAGCACACGGGCGCCTTAGCGTTTGGCCTCCATCGAAATGCGGCTGCCGCGGTCGGGTTCGAAGCCGGGGAACTCCGGATCAGTAGCCGCCTCCACTGAAATTCGACCGCCGCCGCCGGGACCGAGCCCGCGTCTTTCGGTTCAGCAGACAGGCGCCATTACCAATGAGCCACCGCGGCGGCCTTATTCCTTTGAAATAACCGCAGATAATACACGAGAACGCAAAAGTGTGAACGAATGGATGAAAAACGGGACTTTCTGCATAAAAATACACAGCAGAGATCCGACCACCGGGACAAGCCGCTTCCGATGGCTCCACTCATGCTCGCCTCGGAAAATGGGAATGCGGCATCCAGCCACGTAGTGGAGATCAGTGTTTTGCCTTTGTTTTTGAGGAAAGGAATGGCGCACTAATTGTCTCACATATCTCGGTGGACACCCGAACCACGCCGTAAGAGAAAGGAGGAAGGTGTGAGTGAAAGAAGAATAAGAGAAAGAGGTGGCGTAGTGGAGAGCTCCGGAATGATTTCGGCCACCTGGGGATTTTTAACCTGCACTGACATTGCAAAGCATACGGGCGCCTTTGCGTTTCGCCTCCATCGAAACGCGGCCTCCGCAGCCGGGTTCGAACACGGGACTCCGGCTCAGTAGCCGAGCGCCCTAAGCACTGAGCCCGCTCTTGAAGACTCATTACTTGAAGACAGACAGACAGACAGACAGACAGACAGACAGACAGACAGACAGATAGATAGATAGATAGATAGATAGATAGATAGATAGATAGATAGATAGATAGATAGATAGATAGATAGATAGATAGATAGATAGATAGATAGATAGATAGATAGATAGATAGATAGATAGATAGATAGATAGATAGATCACCCTCCTATTTTTATGGAGACGGTCCGGTGTCAGGTAAACAGATGGCCCGACGAAGGTAGCTCAAGCATGGAGTTTCTCAATATTAAGTAGAGGGAAAGCTGGCGGCGCTGCACTTCATCAGGCATGGAGAAGAGCCGTAATGCCGGGAAGATGACGTTTCGTATAGTTTCGTATTTGGCTTGGCTATTCTTGGCCATAAAACGTGGATTCAGCTTTAAAAATACGGCACTTCTCTTTCTGAAGTAGAGTTTCTCAAATTGTGTCATATAAGAGATCTGTCAGCAAGCACAGGTTGTTCCTGTAAACAAGGGCTCGGTGGCATCATAATACTAGGCACCTTGACGTCACTTTTTGCGGGAGGAAATGACAAGCGGCTCTCGGACAAAATTCAAAATCATATTAAATGATGCTCCACTTAACACATACGACTGAAAGAGGCTGGAAGGTATCTCGATCCTTACGCCCTTGAAACAAATCTTATCATTTGTTAGCATTCAAGTTCAAGTTCAAGACAACTTTAATGCTGTCGATGTAGTAGTAAGTGTTTAATTCAAAAACAATAACAGAAGGAAGGTAAAACATTTTTGCTAACCTCGGCATCTGCCATCACTGCGGCGGCGGCACCTGAGCTGGGGCAGCGGAAACGAAGGATAGCAGGCAGTTTGAAGAAGTGAAAGAAAAGAGTTGAGGGGACAGTAAGAAAGGATAGGGGGAGTGGTAATATATACACTATTTGCACAAGATAACAGTCGATGTAGAGGCCTCTCAGCTCCCTCAGTCAGACCATAGGGGTCCTCCAAGGGAGAGGGAGGCCCTCCCACCTCTATTTGTTAGCGTTAGAAATTCCCGTGTCTGTGCCCTTTAAAAATTGGCCCGTTTGGTAATCTAAACGGGTGCTGCACCGTGGCGGCAGCAAACCGCGGCATTCTCATTGTTTAGTTTCTTTTCTCTCTCAACATGAGGATCCATAGCGCAGAAAATTCAAGGGATACAACACGAGCACAAAAAAGAAAAAAAATAGCGCTCGTGTTGTGTCCCTTGAATTTTGTGCGCTATAGATCCTCATGTTAAGTACCCACTAGCCCGAACCTTGACCCTTCTAAGTTATATTTTTCTCTCTCACTAAACTATATTTTGCTCTTGTTTACGAATTTTTAAATTTACTTTCTTTTAACAATTAAATTAAACTTACACGCTACCTTCGCGGTGGCTGTTAGCAGAATAAAGCAACAATGACTGTCGCCTCATAGATTTGTATCTCAATGTTTGTCACGCTGGTAGCGGGAATGTGGCCTCCGAGATTTGAGTATTTTCAGGCGGGCGTGTCTGTCGAGACTCGAAAATCGAGTCGAGTGTACCGCTTGGCGCACCTCCGTACTGCTTGGCGCAAAAACGGGCGATTCCTGCGACGTGCATTATTACTGGTAAGCGCATCTCACTTTATGTAGCATATTACCAAAATATCGCGTGCACTTCGTCGTTTACCGCTCACTGCGCATATGCACTGCGTGAGGGAGTAACGTTTGCAACTTCGCTGTAGGCTGGAAGATTTCTCTCCGGGAGGCAAGAAATGCCAAAAGCGAATATGTACACTGTACTTCTTGCTCATTTTTGCGCTCTGTCGCAGTTCCTGTTTTGCTTTTTCTTTTTGTGATGTATGGGGGGGACACTAAGTATGTCACTGTCATGTGCGCGAATGAATAAGAACCGCGCGGAACGACAGAGCCATACGGCTGCTCGTAAGTAAGCCCATGCCTGACCGACAGTGACAGCAAGCCCGCATGGTCGAATACAGCGGATCTGAAGTGGATCTGCTGGTTGTCATTCAACCTGAGGTGAGTTGAGTATTTTCATCTTTTCCTTATGGCTTTACTTTATACATTCGAGGTCTTGACTGCTAACGTAAGAATCTTGCGACACTTGGTCGTGCTCTGTGGAGTCGCGTGCTTTCAAATTTGTTTTCCTTTGCGGCCACTGCACACATTTTGACGCTTTCGATTATGTAAGCTAAGCTATAACCGTTCAACTGAAACATGTACGATGTTATCACTTCTGTTTCTTCTAGAACTTGCACCTAGTAGCTTTCGTGTGCCAGTGTGATGCTTCACTGTTACGCATGTTTTCAGAGAACTCAGCCGTGGACCCTTCATTGATGCAAAATAAGAGGATTTGTATGATAAACATATCGTAAGCTGGGACCGTGCCAGACATAGTTAAGCATTCAGTATATGTTATAAATTACTTTACATGTATGATTTAGATGTTAAATTGGAGACTGTTTCGTGTATTGGATTTCAGTGGGCCAGCTTGTCATTGCGCATGAGGCTGTAGTAATAATTTGAACCAGCTGCTGCAAGGTTTCTGGGGTTTGACGTCCCAAAGTGACTCAGGCTATGAGGTACACCGTAGTGGAGGGCTCCGGATAATTTCGACCACCTGGTGTACTTCAACATGCACTGACATCACACAGTGCATGGGTCTTTAGCAATTCGCCTCCATCGAAATGCGATTGCCACGGTCGGGATCAAACCCTCGTCTTTTGGGTCGGCAGCCGAGCACCATAACCACTTAGGCACCACGGCGGCCTAGCTGCTAAAGGTGAGTGACCATCTTACATGAAAAGGTTATGCCGTGCAACTGGTAACCTTTACATTATAGAAACTATTGAAATTGTCTTACAAAGTTTTGGCACCTAGCTGTTCAAACATTGCACTAATTTCAAATTTTCTTAATTTTTTTTTTGCTGCTCGGCTCACTTGAAGAATGAATGAGAAAAGATAAGCATTGGTACAAAGGCATTACTACATGTTTCAGAACCATTCAGCATACTGGTGCAATTACTGATAGAGACAGCTTTGTCATGCTTATTCACACCAATATAATGGCTCATCACAAAATGTACAAGCCTTAAATGGCTGTGCTGGTAAGCTAAAAGCCGTTTGCAAAGAGTTGAGCATAAATACTGATGTGCGGGTCTCTTGTATATATATAGGGCCCTTCATTTTCAGGTAAAAATTTTGAACAGTTTCTTAAAAGCCGTGCTAAGCCCGATTTTTACCCGAAAATATGCCTCCTAGAGAATGTAATTTTCTAATGAACAAAGCTGAAGACATGGAACATAAACTAGCAGATATTTCGTCCTCTTTTCAAATGGGTGTTTTTAGTTAACTGATGATTGTAGGGCTTTAATGCATGATGTGGCTTAATTTGAGAATAAGGTCGAAAAGTGTTTTAGAAGCGCGAGTCGAAAACGTTATATTGATCGGACATCTTATCAGCATCATTGCATCAGGCACCACTCGTACTAGCAATAGCCTGTTCCAAGGCTCCTGAGTGTTTAAAATGATCGCTCTAATCTTGAATGAACGTTTTCATAATGTACAAAGAAAGGCAGGTCTTGCACACATACATAGAAGTGCTGTGCTGGAGACAGTAAAATAAACTTGAGAAAATAACTAATGAAATAAGCGGTTATCAACTAAACAGAATAACTGTAATAAGCTACCAAAAAAAAATACATGATGTGGTAAACAGTTATTTGGTCCACCTTCAATTTCGTATTGTTTATGAAAATAATGGCCTGCACAAAAAACTAACGCTAGTTGTCTTTTGCGTAAAAACATTGACCCGAATTATGGATCTTTCTTCTCAATAACTCGATTTGTATCCAAATTAAAGCTTGAAAATTATCACCCGGTTTTTAATTCCAGAAGTCCGGAAAAAATAAAACCTGAAAACGAATGGCCCTATATATGTATCGGGAAGTGCAAAGTAGAGTCGCAAATAAAAAAGATTAGCACTAGTGACATACCACCGGTGCGGCAGATAATGCTTGACACTGCGGTTATGAACGCGGCGATAACAAATGCGGCAGGTGTATTCACAAAGCATGGTGCCATGCCAGCCGCACGTTGCGATATTTGCCGCTCCGATGACGTCATTGTGCTAATTGTTTTTACTCGCAACTGTACATGCTGTCAAGTGTGTTGGAAGCTGCAGAAGGTAGGCCGATGGCGATGGTGCCAGTTTTGTTCAGCTCCAACGTCTTTTACTTGACAGCCCACATTGTGGAGTGTCCTTTGCTTTTCAGTCTTCTGGCATTGCAACAGCAACCATTCAAAGCTCTGACTTTAGCACAAAGTAAATTTAAACAAGCTCCGTGAACTAACTAACTAAGACCTCATTTTGGTGAGGGCTTTGTCCTGCACATTACAATATTTTTTTGTTTGTCTTGAGCGTATATCATTGTTATGTGTGGCTTGTTTGATGCATGTAGCATGTGCCTTGCCTTGCACCTTACTATGCTTTTTGTCAATGTCTTTGCAATTTGTCATGCATTGTGTACTGTGCGATGTCAGTGCACGTTAAAGAACCCCAGGTGGTCGAAATTTCCGAAGCCCTTCATTACGGTGTCCCTCATAGCCTAAGTCGTTTTTGGACGAACCCCCATAAACTAAACTGAACTAGACTAGTTTGTCATGAATTCTGTCTTTTGTTGTGTAAACCTTCTGAGCATGAAGACTTTATTTGTGCATAAGGGCTAGACAGGACTTGTATTTCTCTTGGAGGTCTATTCATGCTGTTTTGGCACCACGTGTGTATAATTTTTTTTGTGCTGCAGCCTGATTTTGTAACAAGAGGAGTAGTAGCTGGCCGCATAGTAGGATGACAGCACCCCTTTAAACGCTTCTAAATAGTAATAAAAAAAACAAACATGGCTGAAGTACACTGGATACAGTATGTAGTTTTCATCCAGATTAGTTTGCACAACTGCTTGCCTTGTTATCATTTCACTGCACACCACACAAACCTGTGCCATGCAGTACAGTTGTCAGTGAGAATATGTGTTTCTTTTACACAAAATAGTATTTGTATATGGCTGACCGCATCTTTAGCTTTCATGCTTTAAAGGGGCTCTGAAAGGGTCTCTAATGAGGTTGCGGTATGCCTGGGATGTTAAAGCACGCTGCTTCACGACTATTGTCCAGCAAGAATTTTTTTAATGCGCTTTGTAGAAATGTGAGTTATCTGTAGTCAAAAATTTGAATTTCAGTGTCTTCGTTCTTTTTCCTCTTCTGTCGTCACTTTTTGCACGCTGGAAGGTCGGTGCTCATCCGCCAGCCCCACCTCTGGGAGCGGAGCGTCCTGACCTGCCGGAGCTACGCGGCTTATTGGCCGCGGCCACGGTAGCTGCCTGACAGCTGAAAGAATCTAACCAATAGCCACCTCTCAACTTCTGTACACAGGTGCGAGCAACAGAGCAGGGTGCAAGCATGAAAAAGTCGCCGAGAAGGGCTCGCCAACTTACGCGTGTGATTGTGGGTCCTCTGCTGCGTGTAGGTTTTCATTACAATGCAGTGCAGTGATTGAGCGAGTTGGTGTGCTCTCCTCGGAAAGTGTTTCAGAGCCCCTTTAATGTGTTTGTGAATACAGCATGCTTCCACTGTGGGTGGGCTAAGTAGTGTCACTGTGTTCACCCTTAGTGCCCTATCTTCATGTATTTGCGAGTGCTACAGATTTATTTTAAATGCTTAAAAGTTTTTTTTTCCTTTACTTATAGAACAACAGATCAGCAGAATGAACAGATCACATGGTGCCATTGTTTTGTGAAGGTGGTGAAAATGGAGTTAGGCCTTTAGCTTTATATATTGTAAGTAAAAACAAGTGCTTTGCGTCTTCTAGCGGTTTGCTGATGCTTGTGTATGGCATAGAAAAAAATATTTTGAGATCTAAACAGTGTCATTTATGTCATCAACATGTAAAGTACCATATTCTTCTTATATTAATGTCAGCTTTTTAATTCTTGCTGCTGTTGCAATTTCTGTAAACTCTTGACACTAATGATAAACTTCAGCAGAGAAGCAACGACAACAAATGAACACACAGAAAATGACAATCCTGCGCCACATCATTGACAAGGGTGTGGCGTCCTGGTGTGCTAGCCCCAATTCATTTTATGTAATCCTATTCTGTAAGACAAAGGAAAAAGAAAGAGAGATTCATACCCTGGCCCTTTTTGCTTACACTTTGCCTTCTACTGACACTTGTTTTTATATAGGAAGTTAATACTCCTGTCACACGGCATTCCTCGAAGGCCTTTCCAGCAAAGGCACCTTTTTTCACCAAAGGAGCGAAAGCTTAAAGAAGCAGTGACGCATCTACACGGTGCAGCCCAAAGGGGAAACAGTCGTTCAGGCTTAGCACCCACTGCTGTGCTCAAGGCGGCTGAAGTGAGTGTTTTAAAATTAAAGTGGGGTATTCTGTTCATTCGTTGAGCTCAGACAATTTTTTTATTCTGATAGCTTCCTTAAAAGTATTGCAACAGCTACTCTCATCAGCAGCGGCAGGTTTTGTGTATTGCCTTGGCCACCAGGGGCACTCGGTGTTGCTGCAACACTTTCACTGCCTTGAATTCTGGACATAAAATATAAACACCCACACAAAAAGCAAAGCCAGACACACCTTTCGTATTGAAAAAATATATTTTCAAACATTGTTGGCTGTATCTATTTTTTATTGCTTTTATTTTTTGATGTTGGATGGCACTGCGATCGCAGGTTCTCGAAGGCTGCTCCTTTGGGCTCCAAAGGTCTCTGACGAGCGCCTTCACCTCCAAGGCCGTTAGCGGCAAAGGCGCAACATTTTTGCCGTATAGCTGCACTCCTTACGCCTTTCGATATAAGGACCTGATTCTTAAAGGCCTTTGCGGTGCCCGTGTGACAGGGGTATAAGTTATGCACCATAAAAACTGCCACCTGCTTTCACCACTGCACCTTTCTGTAGTTTAAAAGCCCAAAGGAAACTAATATATGTGAGTGGCTTTTTTGTCAGTGCCACAGATCATTGGAATCCATTGGATCATTGGATTCCATGCCAAACGTTCCAGACGTTGCGCTCGACCATCTCCTATTTGTTGAAAAAAATTCATGGAAACTTACCGTAATGTGCGTAGTTAAAGCCTGAAATATTTTTTCTGAAAAAAATTTATTCGTGAGGTGAGGGCAGTTTGAATATTTAGAAAAGGCGAGAAACCAGGCACTGCTCAATAATTAATAAGTTCAAATTTTTAGAAAACACTTCAAAAATTTTCTCATTGACATTTGCACAGATTCTGCCTTTCGATATAATTTGGAGGATGCAGCTTTACATGACAAAGATTTAAAAAAATCGAAAAAATTATGAAAATGTACTATATTCGTCGTTTTTTTGTTTTAAATATCGACTTGCTCTCGGAAATTCGAAAATAGCCATTTTGTTCCCCTAGATGTCTAGTACCTATAATAAATGTTACAGGGGATGGAACTGCGTGCACCAAGGTAAAAAAAAATACTAAAGTTGCAAAAAGTGTGTTTTGAGCCAAAAACACTCATTAATTTTACCCTGAGGTAGTCCAAGTAGAAATACAAACAATAATGGGTTATGTAGGACGGTTTATTGCCTTTTATTTCTGAAACTTTGATTTATCAAAGTAATTTTGTTTAAAGCCAGAAAAGAATTTTTAAAGTTGAGCTCTCGGCCCGCAAGTTGCGTCATCTCTTAACGCCTCTCCACCGCAGAGCGCGATACTGCTGACGCTGTAGCCAAACGAAATCTATAGTTCTTGCTCTTAAGTGAGGTTTGTACTGCAGGCAAGCATGGGAACGTTGTCACGGGAAAAGATTTTCTTAACGTTTCTAGGGCGGCACATGCCCAAGTGAGCTAGTTGTTCAGTGTGGTTCTGTCGCAGTCAGTCATTGTTGTCGGCGCCATGACAGACATAATCACCAGCATAAGAGCTTCTTAGACACCGATCTGGAAATGACCAGAATGATCCGATGTTCAAACAATCCGCGATGCAACAGCACCACGTGGTACCTGACCCTTGTGACCGTCAGAGGCTCATGCCCGGTTGTTTCCGGTGTGATGTGTTGATTGTATTTGATTTAATCAGTGCAATTTCTGCATTAATACTCCAGTGACAGCTGTAGACGAGCCACTATGCTGGCGAAGCACCTTCATGCGAGCGACACACCTATGCGCTAATGGGCCGCGTTCACCGCCAGAGCATGTCGCGTTACTCACCGCAGCGGTAAGGTGGCTAGACTAGCAGCGGTGTGCACTTCGCACCTTCGCATGCCTGCGCTCCGAGGCGAGCGCTCTCCGCGACCTTATTCGGATATAAATGAAGCACTTGTGATACGCCTGCCGTGCCAGCTGGCCAGCCCTCCTTGTGGTCCATGCGAGACAGCACGTTGAATACCCTTGTTTTCCTTCTATTGGCCACTCCGCACCAAAGCGGGTCTGTTCGAACTTCGAAAGCGAAAACGATCTCGCTTATTGCATACTGTCCGCTGAATGTCGCGCGATATCTTCTTTATCTCCAGCCCTAAAAATGCACGACAGCGAACGACAGCAAACGAAGTTATCTGGCCATAAGTGTCGTGCTATGCCAGGGGCCGTGTTCTGCAGTGAAGAGGCGTTAAGAGACGACGCAACGTGCGGCCCAAGAGCTCAACTTCAAAAGTTCTTTTCTCGCTTTAAACAAAAATTACTTCGATAAAAGTTTCAGAAATGAAAGGCAATAAACCATTCTACTTAACCCGTTATTGTTTGTATTTTTACTTGGACCACCTCAGGGTTAAATTAACGAGTGTTTTTGGCTCAAAACGCACTTTTTGCAACCTTAGTATTTTTTTTTTACATTGGTGCACACAGTTTCATCCCCTGTAACATTTATTATATGTACTAGACATCTAGGGGAACAAAATGGCTATTTCCGAGTTTCCGAGAGCAAGTTGATATTTAAAACAAAAAAACGGCAAATATGATACATTTTCATAATTTTTTCGATTTTTTAAAAATCTTTGTCATGTAAAGCTACATCCTCCAAATTATATCAAAAGGCAGAATCTGTGCAAATGTCAATGAAAAAATTTTTGAAGTGTTTTTTAAAAATTTGAACTTGTTATTAATTATTGAGCATTGCCTGGTTTCTCGCCTTTTCTGAATATTCAAACTGTCCTCACCTCACGAATAAATTTTTTTCGGCAAAAATATTTCAGGCTTTCACTACGCACATTACGGTAAGTTTCCATGAATTTTTTTGAACAAATTGGAGATGGTCGAGAGCAACATCTGGGACGTTTGGCGTGGAATGACCCAGATGTAAGTTAGGAAATTACGTTTTAAAAGTTCTAATTTTGATTTTTTTGTATGCAAAATTGAGTTAGGAAGTTCTCATTCTCATGTGTACAAAAAAGTAAGACAAGATTAAGACTAGCAGTTGCCAAGAAATGCGCCTTGTATGTCCAAGTATCTTTTGAATTAGGAATCTTCACTTTAGTTGTGGTACATTTTGATACTCTTGTGACGTTCTTGTGATACTCTTGTGATGGCAATGTACAAAAGTACATTGCCATTTGCTACAAGTGTCATAGAGCTGAATGCTTTTGTAAGTGATGTCCTTACTTTTTTTTTCTGCTTTTAATTTGCACTGGATTGATTTGAGAAAAGGTACTTGTTTCGTTATTTTGTTTGTTATGAGTCGTCGCGGTGGCTCAGTAGTTATGGCGCTGAGCTGCTAACCCGAAAGACGCGGGTTCGATCCCGGCCACGGCAGTCGAATTTCGATGGAAGTGAAATTCTAGGGGCCCGTGTACTGTGTGATGTCAGTGCATGTTAAAGAACCCCAGGTGGTTGACATTTCCGGAGCCATTCACTACGGCGTCCCTCATAGCCTGAGTCGCTTGGGACGTTAACCCTCATAAACCATAAACCATCTTGTTTGTTATTTTACTGATGACATGTTAGTTGTTATTTGTGCACTGTCTCTATGTATAATTTCTTACTGACAGCCTTCAGCGCTACTTCAGTAAATGAATGGTGCAGCTAAGTTGTTGACTGCTCACTGCAGTGACTCATTGGCTTCGTTGTTTGGCTGCAGAGATCACAAGAAGTGCCACAAGAAATGTGCCAGGGCACAATATTTTAGATTTTTTTACTGGAAGTTTTTAAAAACATGAAATTTTGCTGTCACAAGAATGCATATTTCCATCATTAGCCATGCAGAGAATAGTGTGTCAATAAACCAAAACCAAGATTCTTTTTTTCTTTGTGTGTATAGGGAGTATGCATCGACGTCACAGTGGCAGCCTTTTTGTAGTGCATGTAGCACAGTGGAAAGCGGCAGGCATATCTTATCGCCATCTGCTGTGGTTTGCACTGCTGAAGCTGCGTACTGTATCACAAAATGGTGCCCATGACGTCACATTAATACCTCGAATATTTGCTTTCTTGCATAAATAAAGTGAACTCAGGGCACTGTCATGCTTCTTCTTATCTGAATATGTCCTTGAATTAATAACAATTGTAATTTTTATGGTGATTAAAAGTTTGATTTGACAATTTGTTTCTAGCTGAAAGTACTACTTAGTTATGTCGAGGATCAGCAGTGTATTATGGAGCAAATTTTTTTGGTATTTCTTGCTCTAATGTCCTAATCTTAGGTCTTTTTTTGTTTCTTTTTTCAGACCTTTGCTTTCATTGAGCCTATGCAAGAAATGCATTATAAGGTTACATACAGGTTTTTTTTCTTATTCCCATATACCTCGCTGATGAAGAATTTCCTGGAGGGCAGTGGAATGTTTGGATGGAAAAAGAGTTTCTCCCCTCGTACTTCAGTGTCAAAGGTAGAGCTGTGTGAAATTGTGTTGAAGGATTATAGGCACTTAAGTTGAGTTGCGTATTTTCTAATCGGTGAAATGATGCGTTAGAAATTACAATACATAGATCTCCATGTGGTATTCACCTACGATCGCTAAATAATTTATAATGAAATTTCTTCTGTCATACTGTTTCGCCTACGATCGGTAAATAATTTATAATGAAATTTTTTCTCTCATGCTGTTTCGGTTTCATCAACCGAACAAAGGCTGGGATCTGCAGTTGACCTTCAGGTCACGTGAGGCAAGAAAAGTCTGCAATATAAACTCTGATATGCAGTTTTAATTCACTACACTTAAACCTGCTTGAAGAACTGGTATGACAACAAAGGTATCAACAATTACATTGCCCAAGGACCCCAGAACTTTTTTTTAAGTGGAGAGGTGAGACTTCGAGTTTCATTTTATTTTTATTTATTTATTCATTGCTATATGTTCAATATTCATAGATTTTTCCGTATTTTTGTTATCTGTACTTGTGTATTTGTTTAAAGCATATAAAACTGAGACTGACCTGGGCAGCTTTGTAACCATACATATGCTAGAAGTGATTGACTGCATACAGTCCGTTTCAATTCTGAAAATCGTGCTTATAAACAGGAGTTAGCCTGTCAGTGACTTCTGCTGGAAGATTATTGGTTTAGGTTACTGAAATGAAGACCTTTAAAACAGACTATATGAAGCCAGTTAACTTAGCCGCACTATGCTTATTTACATTAAAAACATACTAGAAGTGAAGCGTTTTTCAGAAACCTGATGTGAGTGCAAACATGTTGGAAACTGGGGGGTGCAGCCCCCTCAGCAGAAATGTTTGGGGGTGACCACCCCCCTTGCTGCCCCTGTTCCGGTGTCCCTGATGTCACCATTTTTTTTGCATGCCTCACTTGACCTAAAGACCAACCGCATGTCAGAGCCATCATTTGGTTGATGAAACCGAAGCACCATCAAGAAGAAATTCAATTACAAGTTACTTAGCGGTAGTAGGCCAATATTACGGTGTGATATTGTATAATACCATCAATGTCTAATGCATCATTTAAAATTGGCAAACACTCAAGGAAAAATTTGGTGTCTATGGTCCTTCAACATTTGGTTCCAAACTCTTCCAATTGTTTATCTTCTTTCATGTCTCTTTTAAGCAGCTGATGCTTAAACAGATGTATCTGATAAAAAATTTCTTGCAAGAATCCTATATTTGTTAAAGATGTAAACTTGTGACTGTGCATGCTCCTGCTGTTCAGAAGCACTCAAGAGCATCTGTGGAGTTGTCTTTTGCTGGCTCAGTTAACCATAGTCTTGACAACAGTCAAAGCTCGATCACTCTGCAGTGATAGCTAGTAAGCATTTGCATTCGTCAGAAGCTTTTGGTATGCCCATGTAGCATTGCTATATTTGTCGTCATCGTGAGCTGGGTCTTGTGCAGGGAGAACGCCTTTCGCACTGACATTTTGGCGCATTATCTGTGTGTATTTACTGATTAGAGGAGCAACCAGTGTTTTGTAATTTAATATTCTTCAAAGTGGGCCTCACATCAACCCTGCACTTTCTTCATCTATCAATTGGAGATCCTGCATGGCTATGGTCTGCCTCATTACTTGCTTGATACCACAGTAATTGTTCATGAACAGATGCATGGTTAGGCCTTTGCAGCAGACGCTTTGCTTCACTAGTGCTGAAGAATAATTTTTTACAAAATTTTTGTTGTGCCACAGTGCTCTGTGTTGCTTTTTTTCTCTCATGTAAATGCGGTAAGCACTAGGGTAGTTTAATATTGTGAAGAAAGTGTCTCAATTAAAAGTTACCTCTTTAATGTTATCTGCACTTTAGTTTGGGATTTAGTAGTATAGTACATAGGAATAACATTAGCTTTTAACAGAAATTATGTGTAACTTTTTGTGTAACACATTAAAATTTTCTGCAAGTGTAAGTTCTCATACAGTAAAGTAGTGCATAGTGCTATTTGGAGTGAAATGCATGAAGTCTAGTTACCTCAAAAGGAAAGTTTTTATGAGCTACTAGAGGTGGCTTGCTTTGGCTTCAGGATCAAACTTCCTGGCAGTCTGAATAATTATTTCACATTAGCAGTGTTTTCTGGTTTTTGCTGTGCCATTGGCAAAGGTGCAGATGTATCCATCTGCTTTTCAACTGTGAAGTATGCATTATAATTTCTGTATGCATTGCTATCAGATTAAGATTTTTGTTTCTTTGATCTGGACTATAAGTAGTGTAATGTTTTAATATTGGTATAAGTTCTAGTATTAGTTCTGAATCAAATTGTTCATGATGGTTTTTATGAAGTTCGGTAGATCTGCTGTGTAGGGAAAAACAGTAAAGGAATAAACTTGTCTTAGCCAGCAAAACAAAGGAGCAGAATGCCATGCAGCTTTTAATGGCGTGTTATCCTTAGTATTATTTAGGAGAAAGGCCAAATTCTGGCATATTTGTATGCCAGCTCTGTATCTCATGTATTTAGTTGGAGTATGATGAGGGATATTCCAACTGCATCAACCAGTTGTGCTTGGGGCAGGCCTTTTGCAACTTGTTTTACGATTGCCTTTACTCATTTCAGCTGAGGGGTCTGTCGGGCTCAAGGCAAAGTATCAAAGTCATATGGTTGGAGCCGTGACTGTGGAATGCCTTGGCTCACCATTTCAAGACCTTCCTCACTTCCACGTATTGGCCATTTCACAGCTTTGCTACCTTCTCCAGTGTATCCGAAGGAAGTCTGGTAAAGCTGATAGTATGGCTGGCTGCAGATTTGCAGCAAACAGGTATGTTACCTATTAATTCCTTTTTTTTTTATTGGGACATTGGACTCGTATTGCTTTCGGTCCAAGTTGTTGGTTAGTTTGGCTTCGCCTTGCCAACCACTAGCTATCCTGGTTGGTAGTGACTGCCCCGGTGTGGTGGTGGTCGTAGGGATGAGCCTTGGACAAAGAGAAATTTTTCTTCACCTATAAAAACTTGAATATCTGAATATTTTTGCTTTGTAGCCATGTAGGTACGTGTTTAATCCTTGTATTATTTTAGGATTTGGCTTAAATTGTGAGGGTGTGTAGGTTGGCAGCTGTGTATCTTTTGCTGTCGCTTACTGCCCTTGTCAAAAGATGGATCAGGCATTGTACTATCAGGGACAAAGCTAACTGATCTGCTTCCAAGTTCTGCATTTTGCAGCATGCAGTGTGGCATGATGTGGAACTTGGAGGGATGGTCAGTTCGCCAGTCTTGACACCAGGAGTGCATTGTCAGGTGGTGCCCGCATGCAGTGCGTCATGGTGCAGAACTTGGAGTATCGGTCAGTTATGTGTAGTGTGAAAGCACTCGTACGCTCACCAACACCGACCAAGAATCTTGTCGCCATATGTACGAACACCATGTGTATGTATGTATGATCTTGTGCTGTTGCCTAGCAACCCGAGGTACTACCCGAGCTACTCGGGTAAGCCCGGGTAGTGACTTGGGTAAGCTGGGGTAAGTTCAGAGAAGTGTTGCACTAGCTGTGTGAAAAGTTGCACGGGAAGAGCAACATAGATCACACAAGCCCCACCGGTGGCTGTGACGGGAACAGCCACCTGCCAGTGTAGTGGTGCATCGCTTGACCTCTACGCCACTGCGCTAGTAGTGGTATGAGGACTTGTCGCCATCTATAAATGTTAAGTATACAGAATGACCAATTCTGCATATATGGGCATTAAGCCACTAAAGATATCACGTCATACCCTTAAGGCGGAGCTTAAGTGCCCCCTCAAATTGAAGAATGAACACCTGCTTTCGCACGTCTACTTGGATTAACTACGTTAAAGCCCTACCAATTTTTGTCCTTGATAGTACATATCTAACAAAAGCATAAATCAGTTTTAAAAATATACAGTGGATAAACATGAAACCAAGCTTTTACCTTAGTATGAGTGTTGTTAATGCAAGAATAACTGGCATAATTATCGGTTTGGGAAGAGTTATAGTTAACGAAAGCACATTACAAGCCATGCTTGAAAATGCTGCTCTGCGATTTCTTGTGTATATACATGATTCAAAATGTGTTAATTAAAGGTGCCCATGGCAGTATAGCATGTAAAGCTGATTTGAATGCAGTAAGTTCACTGGTTACAGTGCCCTATCACTTGACAAGTAAAAATTACATTTTGCTCGCAACATGAAAATTATCAGGGAGATCATACCTTATTGACGTACATCAACACATGCTCCAGTAAATGACACGTAAGACGTTAGTACTATACATACATCACCAGGTGGTATTCGCCTATCGACGCTAAATAATTTATGAGTAAACTTCTGGTTTCGGTTTCAACAGCTGAACGATGGCTATGGCATCAGGGGCCAGTATAAGTTGCATGGGTCTTGAAGAAGTTGCGATATAATTGCTGCTTATTCATTTGTTGTCAACCTAGCTCTTGAGGCAGGCTGGCTTTAGTATTGTTGTAATTAAAATGACAGAGCAGCAATTATATCGCAGTTTTTTCATGCCTCACAAGACGTATACTGAACTGTGATGTCGTAGCCACTGTTTGAGTGTTGAAACTGAAACCGAAATGGCATTAACGAAATTCAGTTATCAATTATTTTAGTTGTTGTAGAAGAATACATTATGTGGTGATGTGTCATGCGTCATTATAAAGAAGAAAAAACGCAGCCAAAAATTTGTGGTCTGTACTCCTTTAATGCCGCTTTTTCCACACTGCTACTGCAACGAGATAGTCATGTCGCATTGCATCTTGAATGTGCACCGCAGATGCAGACAAAGGTTGGCAGCAAGGTAGCAGGTAGCTGGGTGCACTAGTTTACCAGTTCCATACTAGCTGATCCTCTCCTGCTACTTTAAGCAGAGCCGTAGTTTACAGTCCTGACGTCTGATCTTGAAGTGCAACTTCTCAAGGCGAAGGCAGTTCTCCTGAATCTTGAACTTAGCCTACTTCACAAGGAGCTCCTTTCAACAGCGCCTGATCTCCACGCAAATCAGTATTTCCGTGGCCTGGTCCTAAAGCAGGAATGTGAAGCTATTAGATTTAGAAGGTCACTTGATTGGAAGTCACCCATTGTGGAGGCCATTGCTGGCCACTGCAATGGACCGTTCTACTGTATTGACATGCCATTCTGCTAAAGCTCACTATCCTGTAAAACAATGGTTGAATCATATGTGTTGCTATGCAGAATGATACAGGGCGAGTCCTAGTGGTCGAAGTCATTGTTGTCCTGCTGCTATATTCTAGCCGTCACTAAGTTGCTGCAGATGTGAGAGCTATATAGTCAGTGTCATCTTTATACTGTTACAGAAACTGCTGCTGCAGCCAGTGCATCTTGATGGCAGACAGCTGCTTCTTGCAGAGCTCCATCAGTCTATGGCAGTTACCTCTGTATAAACTGGTCCTGTACAGCCGGCTAGTTCACCTTCAGCACTGCTACAGGATGGTCTTGAGAGGTGCTGAAGGTTCTTAGAGGGGGGCACCCGCGAGAGAGTGGGAGGTACTTTTTCAAACAGTTTTGAGGTGTTCAGTCTCATCACCTCTTGCAGCATTGGGAGGTTATGCTTTCCTGAAAGGCTTTGTGGACCTTCCATTCCATTCATTCTTTTCAACCTTGACATTGTTGCTTCAGCCATTAGATATGCTGTCTGCAGGGGCAGTAACCCCTGCAGATAATGATTGAAAACATAAACCGAGATGCTCCGAGACACACTGTGGAACAGATTCACCTTGTCATCGTCTGGGGTTGAGATGACGTCTTAACCTCAGATGACAATACCCCAGCCCCAACCCTGCTAGCTGTCTGATGTCCCATGGTTTTATCTTTGGTGTAGTGGACTTGTGATTATCTGGTGCTCACCATTGGACTGCTGAGTCACGAGAACTGATTGCATTTTTTATGGAGTCCGTTACTTGTGGAGTCATGTGAAGAAGTTGATTTTGCATCACCAGAAATATGTTTGATGCTACTACAGTTAAGCCTGTTCATGCAATTTTGCATTCTCACAGCAGGTGCAAGCGTTCCTTAAGAATGGTTTGGTTTGATTTGGTTTGGTTTAAGGGGGTTTAACGTCCCAAAGCAACTCAGGCTACGAGAGATGCCGTAGTGAAGGGCTATGGAAATTTTGACCACCTTGGGTTCTTTAACGTGTAATGACATCGCACAGTACATGGGCCTCTAGAATTTCGCCTCGATCGAAATTCGACCGCCGCGTCCGAGATCGAACCCGTGTCTTTTGGGTCATCAGCCGAGCGGCATAACCACTAAGCTACTGTGGCAGCTCTTAAGAATGCTTTACTAGGGGTGTGTGAATAGTACTTTTTAGCCTGAAAGCGCTACTTCACTACCAAAGCTGAATAACCTGAGGTATGTGTGAAGCCTTAATTTTTGACCTTTGACAGAGCGCCAGTGATGGAGGCCTTGTGCAGCTGCTCCGTCAAAGCGCGGAACTGGCACCCCCCTCCCCACGTGCGTGGCTGCCAATAGCTGCTGACGATAAGATCTTCCATGGGATTGCCTTTGAGGTTGTGTTGCCTCAAGTGCTTTCGCACGTACTACTTGGTTTACATTAAAGCCCTACCAGTTTTGAAACCAAATAGAATACGAGTAGTGTAGTTAAAAACGAAATTTAATGCGAATCAAATAGTGAAAGGACCGAATTTGAATATGAAATGAACATTTGTACAAAACGAATATTCATGAAAAACAGTGAAATGGTACGGGTGGCACTATAAGTAAAGGGATTAAAGCTGTAGCTGTCGAAAGGTGCAACACCCACCTACACTAATGGAAGCACAACATGAAATCAGAATATTAACTGTGTGACTTTCATTTCAAATGCATAGGAAAATTACCTTTTGCTAATGATGACAGCAAACAAAATAGTACCAAATCTCGGTTGATGAGAGGGACAAGAGTTTTAGCCATGACCTTCGGTATCAGACATGAAGGCAGGGTTTTAGATCTGGCTGAACCCTGTCGCATCACCCAATCTTTAAGACCACATCTATGAGCATTACAAATGCCACCACACGAATGAACCCTGTTGTAACGCTGAACTGTGCATTTCGCACTGACCGATCATGGCAATATGCTACGTGGCATCGGAGCAGGCCCTGCTTTTTAAACAGTCTTTGAAAAAAACACGGCATGTCCTCTTCGAACTTCGTACCAGTTATTTGAAAACTATTCGAAAACTTGCAAACAGATTCGATTCATTTCAAATAAATGTAAAGATACACTCTTTGATTCGTTCAGCAAATCGAATGGGAGGATATTCAATTTGCTATTTGAAAATTTCTAATATTCGCACATCCGTAAGCTTTACTGCTTATTTCAGAGCAAGTGTATTTCAGTGCCAGATAGGAAGTGTGGGCCATGTCTCTCTGTTAGGAATTAAGAGCAGTTGTTGAGCCAAGGTTATGCCACAGAGCAGGCTGAAATTTGTGGTTGGTCACAAGTGTGTATGTATTTACGTTTTCCGAACTCCCTCTCCTCCATCCATGCTCTCACTTTCCGTTTCCAAGTTCGGCATCCAAAGATATCATCTCCCCTGCTCTCTTTCTACTCTGTATTTCATCATAGAAGTGGTGGTTCAGTGGCTTTGGTGTTCAGCTGCTGATTGATCTCAAGGTTGCATGTTAGATCCCGGCCGGGGCAACCATATTTCGATGGGAGCAAAATGCAAAAACAGCTGTGTGCTGTGCGATGTCAGCACACGTGAAAGAACCTTAGGTGGTCTAAATTAATCCAGACACCTCCACTATGGCATCTGTCATAACCCATCTGTCGCTTTGGGATATTATAGTACCCCATAATCTGCACAACCAGAGGCGCCCACCTCACGTACCTCATTGCCTCTAATGTCATCACAAGGTCTAGCGCTCAGGTATCTGGTGGATGATAATGAGGTAGTAAGCATATGCAGTCATCCTTAAATCTGTACAGCAAACAGCAAAATGCAGGGCCTGATTCTTATACAGTCAGGTCTCGGTATCATGAGCACGGATATTGCAAGTTATTAGCTGTATAGAACTCATCCTGAACTTTTTAACAACACATGCGATTTTTAAATTATATATTGAATGCGGTTGGCCATAAAACGGATATATCGAACTGCCTTGTTCAAAGCGGTGCCCGCCAGGATGGCAGATGGCAGGCTTCGCCAAACTACACGAGTGACTGGTGCTAGTGCGGCAAGCGTTCGCGCCGAGGTTTGCTTTTTTGTCTCGCACTAGTGTTCTTATCTCACACTCACCAACAGCACCACGGAAGATACAGTGGCGTGGAGGGTTGGTAGCCAGGCAGTCGGTACGCGTTCATGCCGAAAGCAGCGGCATGAACGGTTGTAACCTTGCAATAACCATCCTGCGCTTATGTTGGCTGTCACGGAGGTGGTAAAAACGGTGACAGCTTTTGCTATGACATAGCAGTTTCCACTCCACACGGCTGTATTAAGGGGAAGCCACCCTAGCTGGCACTTGACTTGCCGCCATGGCGTGCTGGTGGTGCTTGCATGGATGCCAGTCAAACTGGCTCTCAGTCAGAATCTGTGCGAGTGCCTTCAAAACTGCGGTAAAAGTTTGGGAAATGTATCCCTGCTTCTCTAGTAAGGGCCGCCTGAGTTGCCATCTTTTTACTGACTAAATTGCGCTGCTCTAGCGCAGCACGCGTTTTTGACGAAATTTTGTATTATGAATTCCGGCTATAGTATTGAAATATTTTTCAATTTCTTTACTTGTTTGCTATAACAAATTTCACCTGTATTTTATTAAGTCTGTCATGCGTTGCACAGTTTCGTTTGCACTTGTTTATAGTATCTTATTTTGGCACCTCTCATAGGGCTTTTAGTGGTACATTCGACTCACGATACCTGTAACCTGAAGGGAACTGAAAATTTGTGTCCATTGTGTGGCATTCGTATTAAGCTGATGTTGACAGGACCAAAGGGTCAGTTTAAATAAAGAGAAAGTTCCAGTTAAGCATGTAGGAATTAGAGTCCACTATCTTCACTGTTACGAGATAGCAGCCATCGCATTTGACTGCTACTGTTAATACAACACGGTATTTTTGCATGTTTCAGCAGGTGGTGCAATTTGCCCTTTTTCTCTGGACGTCTCCAATAAATACTTGTGAAAAAGCTGTTGCCATGATGAAGCAGTTAGCTTGTCACAGTACTTAATTTGGTTGTTGGTGGACAGCCATCTGTGCTTTCTCTATTGCATGTGTTTGTTACCCATCTTAACCGAATGGTTTGATTGTGAAGCCCTCCATTACTTTTTTCTCTAATCGTACCCGGTAGTTTACCAATGCCTCGCATTTGTTGCTGCATGTTACCATTCTCTACCACAGGTTAGAAGTTATAATCAGTGGCCGTAAATACCAGTTCACAGCAGTTATGGAGGAGATAATGGTCTTACCAAGTACATAAACTAACACTCGTTGACAAGTTATCTGTGTGTTGCATTAAGCCTCAAGTACTGGGACAAAATTAACCATTCATAATCTTTGTGTTGAATACCATAAGACATGAGACTGCTGGCTGTAGCCCTTTCTGTTTTCTGCTTGCATTGCCCCAGTCATTAGACAGCTGTTTCTTTTAGCTGCAGTTGGCATGCCTGTTCCTGAAACTAAAAATAAAACTGTAAATTGTGGGGTTTAATGTCCCAGTGCTACCCACAGGCTATGAGGGACACGGTACCCGAAACTGTAGAGGAAACATGCATACACGTGCACATACACACATGGATTGGACACTGTCGTTATCTAAGTGTGCATGTGTATTGTGGGCTCTTCCTTAAATGCCTCTGCACATGGGGCCAGTACATAGCTCAAGAGTGGGCTTCCTTACATGTCCCAGGCGCGTGCGAAGAGAGAGACCCACTGCATGGTTCGAGCACCGAGCCGAAAGGGTTCCGGTCTGCTCTTGCCGTGCTCGTGCCCTCTCAATCCAAGAGAACTAGCACGCTCACAGTACACGTATTTATTGTGCAGACAACTGCAATACAAACACAAGCACTGCATGGTACTCCTTCAACTACTGCGCACTTGGCGTCCACCGCCACCCGACAGCGGGCCGCAGCAGATGCGCGTGCGGACACAGGTTGGCGTGCGCAGACCGGTGCGGCGGGAAAACTCTGGTGCGAGCCGCGGCTGCTTCAGGTCAGCGGCGGCGATTACTTGGCGGGCTTCGCCGGGCGCTTGCAGGTTCCGCAAGGGCGGTGCACGAGGCTCTCGGCATGTGATGTCAGGGGCCTGTACGACAAGGCACGCGAATGACCACCGGCAAAGGCCTCGGGGACAGCGAATAACGGTCGTTCGCTTACCTTGCTGCTTGTGTCCGGCCCGTGTTCCGCCCTTGTCGCACGCCTGTCTCCAACCTTCCCCCGAGCCCCCGCGACCGGCCCCGGAGCAAGCACAGCTTTCCGCCTATGCCACGCCCCACGGCCCAATCAGAGGAGAAGGTAGCACGACACCACGGAGCGCAGCCGGGATCCCCACTCAACCGGAGGGCCCAGCGGGGGGGGGTCAGGCGGCGTCCAGAGCCGTACCAGGCCTTCGTTACCGGACGAGGTTTCGCAGGAGTCGAAAAGGAACAGCACAGGCTGCCCTCGAGACAGCGCGAATCCCCACATCCCTCTCTCCTTAAGTGCCCCGGTTGGTCTGGAAAGCCAGCCGTACACCCGTCGACAACATGCAATGGCACTGCAAGGAGGAATCCTTCCTGCCAGCCTCCATTCCAGTCCTTCCCCCTTACTCGCTATGATAAAAAAAGGTGCATGCTAAATATGAATGAATGCAAAATACAGAAATATAATGACAAGGGATAAGCAAATAACGGACGGTAAGATACTGTATAGATGCCAGAAACCAACTAATGCAGGATAACGTTCACTCCGGATTACAAAATGCTATTGGTTAGCCACTATACAAAGAAATGAAACAAACAGAGAAAATATAGTACTAAAAATAACAAAAAACTCATGGCACTAAAGAGCGTCCATCGACTGCCCAGCGTCAGCTGCGCTCGCCTCGGTCGCCTCCCTCACCACCAAGGCCCATTCCTCCATGGCCACCAGAGCTGCAAATGCCGGGTCAAGCGGCATACAGCCGCGCACCATCGCCGCCAGCTCCTCGTTCGAAATCGATGGTGCCTGCTCGCAGGGCACTGCTGGGACGGTGGCGGCCTCCTTGGTCTCGGGATGCAGGCGCCCGGTGTAGTGCGAGTCGTGTACGACGAGCGTACCGCACGCCTCGCAGGTGACAGCGTCCGGAGAAAGGGGCATGTGGGCGCCGCCCGATTCCGCGTCCCACTCAGTTATAGTGTGGCCCCGAAAAGGGAAGGGCACCCGGAGCTGGCCCCGCTCCACTCTTCGCTGGGCGGTCCAGGCGTTGGCCGACGCGTAGGATAGCGGCGATGACGCGCTGTCTTGACAAGCGTTATTCGCTGTCCCAGGTGGCGACGCACCGCCTCCTCGGGCCGCCGTCTGCTGGTCTTCGTAGATGTGTCGGAGCCGCTGACTGCACTCCAGCCGCCCCGGGCATTCGTCTTCTTTGGCGGCCAGCCCGGCGGCGACGGCAATTGCGAAGATGACCGGGTCTGGTGGGCGTCGGCAGCGGTGGTGTCGGCGACATGACGGGCGATTTCACTGCTGGTACGCTGCATAGTCCGTCGAGCCCGTGCACCTTTCTAACGAGCTGTCCTCGAGGCTCGAGCACAGAGGGGACACTGGCGAAGCAAGGTGGTCTCTGTGAGGCCAGAGCCCACTTCCTTGCAAGCAGAGCCCCGGAGGAGGGAGGTACCGGCGACCCACGTCTTATGCTGAAGCTGGACAGCCATACGCCCCCCTCTACACGCACGCACGCACGCACAGTCAGCACTGAGTCTGGGAGAGGAAGAGGCCGCACACAGGCAGCAGGTCCAGGCGCCCCGGCCTGCTGGCCCTCTGCCCTGCTAAAGGGAGCGAGGGGAAAGAAAGGGACAACATCCCGACCTGCATTGGAGGCTGCAAGTCTGTCCCCCGGGTGTCGGCCGTTCCGAGAAACAGCAGGCTGCAGAATCCGTCTTCTAATGGCTCGAATGGCGCTTTCGGTGGCGTTCATCTTGCTCTCCCCTCCCGTGCCACACATCTATGCTTGCAATTTACACAGGCGCACACATGGAAGAGAAACTAAATACATCAAACAACCGAAGAAAACTATTCCGCATGCACTTTTTTTACATTTATACAAATGCGTGCGCCCGCCTGTCTGAGAAAATTCTCCGAAGAGGCGTGCACTTGCGGAGGCTGGAAGGGACAGCGAGGCGTTTGTCTCATTACCAGAAGAGTCCGGAGTCAAGGGCGCGCTGTCACTATGATGCACGGCTCCTGAGAGGGTAGCGATGCAGCGGCTGAAAGCGGTCGGATGCACCAGGCGTGCTCTGTCGCCTGGACGAGAGGTCACCGGGCCCCGGTGTGGACTCTTGCGACCTACAGTGGTAGGCTTTCAAGTCGGCGATATGAACGCGGCCGCGGGAGCGCCCCGTTTGGGGATCCACCAGCTCATACACAAGGGGAGAAAACTGTTTCTCCACCCGGGAAGGCCCCAGCCACTTAGGAGCCAAAGAAGCGGAAAACCCTTTGCTGGCATCACTGAGGGCATGGTTGCGTTTGAGCACTAAGTCACCTGCCTGAAAGCAGACATTTCGGTGGCTTTTGTCATACTGAACCTTCTGCTGGGCTCGAGCAGCACCCAGGTTTTTCCGCGCCCTACTAAGGGCTTGCGCTAGCCTGGTGCGAAGCTGCGCCGTGTAAGAAGAATGCTCCCCCGGCACAATCTCAACCCCTTCTTGGCGCTGCGTGACAACAGTCAGAGGATTTGCCAGCTCCCTCCCAAAAGTGAGAAATGTGGGGGAGAAACCCGTAGAACGGTTCTCAGCAGTCCGAATTGCGAACTCGAGCTTGTTTAGGTGGTCTGCCCAATCCTTCTGGCTCTGGGCAAAGGCCGTGAGCATCGACTTTACGGTGCGATTGCAGCGTTTTGTCAGATTAGACTGGGGGTGGTAGGGCGACGTGAGGTGATGCTCTATCCGAAAGGAGGAACACGTTTCGCGAAACACCCGAGCCGTGAAGTGCGACGCATTGTCCGTGATCAGGCTCTCTGGGAAGCCAAAATGCGTGAAAACTTCCATCAGCTTGTCTAGCACAGCCTGGGACGTCACCTTATGGAGTGGAAAAAGCTCCACCCACTTAGTGAAGTAATCGACCACTACCAGCAGGTGCTGAAAACCCTGCTTACTTCTAGGGATAGGCCCAATTAAGTCGCAGGCAGCGTATTGCCACGGCCGCTGACTGTCATTCGGTTTCAACAATCCCGGAGGACGGCCACCGCGAGATTTCACCGTCTGACAGACATGGCAGGTCTGACAATAGCGGAAAATGTCCCGCTTCATGCTGGGCCAGGTGACAGTGTGGCCGAGTCTTGCAAAGACCTTTGAGCTGCTCCTATGCCCGGCCAGTGGCTCATCGTGAGCATAAGGCAAAGTGGCGCATCTGAGACTCTTTGGTACCGGTACCTTAAACGGATCTATGGACTCATCATCGGTAGCGATGTACCTCAGCACGAGCCCATCCGGGCCCAGCAGGAACGAATCTTCGGGGCTACCAGCAATGCAGGGTGGCTCTTGCCCTTTAGCGCTCGTTGCAACGCCAGCAGAGTTACGGCGCTCTGTCTCAACCAAACGACTTCTAATCTGTCTACAGAAAGAGTCGGCCTGCTCGGCCCCCAGGAGCTCTTCACGGCTGAATATGATTGCGGTGTCCCCGATGGGGAAGCCGTTTCCATTGCGGCTAGAGAGAGACTACGCAAAGGCGTGGTTATCTTCCCTCGCGGTGCGGGGCTTGCCCCAATGGGGAGGCCCCTTCGGCACACGCGAGGTGGCTGCGTCCTCACAGGAAGGGACAGCTCGTTCAAAGCTTTGTAGGTCATTCTTTTTTGGCCCACTTTCGGCTTTCGTATCGAACGACTGACACCTGGGCACCCCACTTAGTGCACAGACCGTCAGCCCCTCCACGGGGGGAGGAAACTTCCGCGTAGCTCTTTTTGCCAGCAACAGCCACGCTCCCGCTCTCCATCTGCGCTCGTGCGCCATCGCTTTCCCCAAGGGGGGGAGGACGTCCACTCTCCACGTCGACCCCCTCTTCCTTCGCCCGAGCGGGCGGAACAGCTGTTCTTCCCCGCCGCTTGCCTCCAGCAATGGCGGTGGCTGGCAGAGGGGCGCGCGAAAGCGCGTCTGCAACGACGTTCGTGCTCCCCTTTCGGTACTGCACTGAGAAGTCGTATTGCTGTACGAGGAGCGCCCAGTGCGCCAGCCGGCCCGCAGGTTCACGAAGCCTCATGAGCCAGCTGAGTGCGCTGTGATCGGTTTGCACAACGAATCTTGTGCCGTCCAAATAGACGTCAAACTTGCGCAGTGCAAACATGATTGCTAGACACTGCTTTTCAGTAACACAATAGTTCTTCTCTGCGGGAAGCAAGGACCGGCTGGCAAAGGCCAGCGGGTGCAGAACGCCATCGTATTCCTGAAGGAGGACAGCCCCCAGTCCCAGATCACTCGCATCCGTCTGAACAACGAACTCCCTGGTCAGGTCAGGCAACCTGAGCTGCGCTGTCTCGGCAATGGCACGGGGCAAGCCGCGAAACGCTTGTTCTTGCTCAGGGCCCCAGTGCCACTCGACAGCCTTCCCCAACAGCTTTGTTAGTGGAGCCTGTAGTTTGGCACAGGACGGAATGAATGACCTAGAAAAATTGGCCATTCCAAGGAAGCGTCGAAGGTCGTGCACGTCCTTTGGCACGAAAAAATCCAGGATCATCTGCAGCTTCTCCGAGTTCGGCTCAATGGAACCTCTGCCCAGTGTGAACCTAAGTAGCTGCACTTGAGTTTGCGCCACCTGCGCTTTCGCCGGGTTGAGGGTCATACCCGCTGCACTGAGTCTCTGCAGAATGTCCCCAACATGCTGGATGTGCTCCGCAAACGTGCGCGAGTATATTACAATGTCGTCGAGGTAGCACATAGCATGTGACCATTTTGCTTCGCCAAGTACCCTGTCCATTAACCTTTGGGATGTGGCCGGCGCGTTGCACAGCCCAAAAGGCATCCTTTCGAACTGAAACAGGCCTCGATGACAGGTAAAGGCGGTCTTAGCTTGGTCCTCGGGCTCCATTTTTACTTGCAGGTAGCCCTTGGCGGCATCAAGTGTGGTAAAATACTTGGCCGCGCCCAAGCTACCGACTATGGACTCAATGGTGGGCAGCGAATAAGCATCTTTTCGGGTCTGCGCGTTCAGTCGACGGTAATCGACGCATAGGCGAAAACTGCCATCTTTCTTTGGCACAAGGACGACCGGAGATGCACAGGGGCTATCCGAGCGTTTGACGACACCGGTCGCCAGCATTTCGTCTAGCACGCTGTCGATAGCTCGCCTTTTGGACAGACTAACTGGTCTGGGGTTGCTCTTCAAGGGGAGCGCGTCTCCAGTCCCGATTTTCTAGCGCACCAGATCGGTACAACCTGGCTCGTCAGTGAACAGCTCTTCATACTGGAAGAGCAAATCCGACATGCGAGCCTTCTGTTCACGTCCCAGCGCAACTGCCCTAGCAATCAATAGGTGCAAAGCCCCGTCTTGCGCACGCGCCCCCCCCCCCCCCGCAGAGTTACAGAGGCGACTGTCGGGGCCGGCGAGGGGCCGGCTCAATTTTCCACAGCGCTGCAAGGAGGAGGCACCCGCCTCGAGGGGGCAAGAACACGAGCAGAGGGTGGGCTTGCAAAGGGTTTCAAGGGGGACACGGGGCCGATCCGGTAGCCACCGTTCGCAATGTCTGCCATGATCCGGAACTTGCGAAGAAAGTCACGCCCAAGGATCACGGGGACAGTCAGTCCAGGAAGGTGAATAAAGCGAAAGCGCCCCACTTCTCCGTCCCATCTGGGCACCAGCCTCGCCGCACCAGCCGCATGGACGGTGCCGCTGGCAAGGCTAAAAGTCGCACGACACTCTCTCAAACAAACAGAACGCTGCTCTAAGAGGGAGGAAACTTCGTCTCCAAACAAGGAGGCACTGGCCCCCGTGTCAAGAGCACCTCGACTTCACAGCCCGCGATTGTGACATTGATGAATGGAGCTGGTCTTTCGGTGGGCAGGCCAGCACGGCATGTGGAGGGAACAGCAATTATCTCGGTCAAGCGTCTCCTCACGCCTGACCCCCGACCCCGTTTCCCTGCTGGACCGGCCCACGCGTACAGAGACGAGAGATATCTCCCAGCTCGCCACACTTGCACCGCACTCCACGTGCAGGCATGTTTCCGCGTCTAGGAAATTCCGCCTCCTGCTTGGTGCACCCTGCTGAGTTCCCTTCCGGCCGTTTCGGGAATGTGTCCCTTTGTTCCCTGCCCTGCGCTGGGGTCCGACTTTTGTTCGGATAGCAACTAGCAGTAGCAGCAGTGCTTGCACGCCGGTGAAAAGTAAACGGTTCAAGAGTGCGTTCGCTCAATTTCCACTCTTGGCGGGTGTCCGCGCCAACTGCGCACACAGCTTGTGCGGAGGAATCATGGCACGCATAGGAGAATGCTCCAGTCCACGCGCAGCGCGGCTCCACAGCTTCGCTGGCGGGAGGTGGAGGGCGATAGGCGCGCATGGCGAGGATGTTGCCTTGTATGCGCTTGGCCTCCGCAGCCAGATTCCCCAGGTCGCGAAACCGACCGCCACACAGGTAGGCCGCAAAAGTGGGATGCGCCTGCCTAGCGACACATTTGTCATTTGAGGCGCTCGGTTCGGCGATCTGGAAAAGCTCCTCCATCGTCCGCACATACTCGAGCAATGACTCATCAGGCACCTGCGTCCGCAGTTCAAGCTCTCGCTGCATCCTGCGCTCTTAGTCTACGGGCAAGAATTCCCGACGGAGAGCCGCCTTAAACTCATTGAGTGTGGTTGCTCGGCGACCGGAAAGCTGGTACCACTGCGCTTCTCGCTCCACAAGGGCAACAGGCACGATGCGTGTGAGCATCTCGCTGTCATCCAGCCCTACCGCTGCCTGATAGTGCGTTAGACTTTCGATGAAGTCAGTTACGCTGACTGTGTCGGCGTTGCCGCGGTATGTTGGGACGGCCACCTTCACTGCTGGCCGCGAGTGCTTGGATGCTTCCAGGGAAGCCTGAAGAGCACCCAATAAACACTGAATTAGCCGCATCGCATCCTGCAGCAGCGCCGACGCGTCTGGTTCGGAGGATCCAGTGAGAGCTCCCGCCTTTTGGGGCGTAGCATGTCCGGGATCCATAAGCAGCTGAGCTCTCTCTTCCGCCTGCCTCGAGCTCTCAGGAGCCTTGGGCGCGACCAATTCCTCGCTTTGTCCGAGCGGGCTAGCAGCCGTTTGCTCGATAGTGCGGGCCTGTCTATGTTCACCATTAGCAAGTGGCGTGTTCGGCAATCTGCCTTCTTCCATCAAGGATTGCAGTCCTCCATTACCTAGTTCTACATCAAGCGGCTCAAACCGGAGCGAACGAGTGTCAAGGAAGCTTCCTCTGTTACGCCCGACACTGCAGCCCGTTGGACCGCTGATTCTGCTCTTCCCGACATTGAAACATCACCGGCGACGATAGAGTTTTCCCACTGGGCGACGTTGGTGAGAAACGTCAAAGGTGACGCCTCCCTAAAACTGTAGTACATGACGCGGCAAGCTGGTCACGCCGGTTCTCAGCTCGTTGTGCGTGGCAGCAATTGCACAGGCAGTCACTGCCCCACGTTCATGCGCCAGAAATGTGGGCTCTTCCTTGAATGCCTCCGCGCATGGGGCCAGTACATATCCCAAGAGTGGGCTTCCTTACATGTCCCGGGCGCGTGCGAAGAGAGAGACCCACTGCGTGGTTCGAGCACCGAGCCAAAAGGGTTCCGGTCTGCTCTTGCCACGCTCGTACCCTCTCAATCCAAGAGAACTAGCACGTTCACAGTACATGTATTTATTGTGCAGACAACTATAATACAAACAAAAGCACTGTATGGTACTCCTTCAACTACTGCGCACCTGGCGTCCACCGCCACCCGACAGTGGGCTGCAGCAGATGCGCTCGCGAACACGGGTTGGCGTGCGCAGACTGGTGCGGTGGGAAAACTCTGGTGCGAGCCGCGGCTGCCTCAGGTCAGCGGCGGTGGTTACTCAGCGGCCTTCGCCGGGCGCTTGCAGGTTCCGCAAGGGCGGTGCACGAGGCTCTCGGCATGTGATGTCAGGGGCCTGTACGACAAGGCACGCGAATGACCACCGGCAAAGGCCTCGGGGACAGCGAATAACGGTCGTTCACTTACCTTGCTGCTTGTGTCTGGCCCGTGTTCCGCCCTTGTCGCACGCCTGTCTCCAACCTTCCCCCGAGCCCCCGCGACCGGCCCCGGAGCAAGCACAGCTTTCCGCCTACGCCACGCCCCACGGCCCAATCAGAGGAGAAGGTAGCACGACACCACGGAGCGCAGCCGGGATCCCCACTCAACCGGAGGGCCCAGCGGGGGTTGGGCGGCGTCCAGAGCCGTACCAGGCCTTCGTTAGCGGACGGGGTTTCGCAGGAGTCGAAAAGGAACAGCACAGGCTGCCCTCGAGACAGCGCGAATCCCCACATCATGTAAAAAAAACAAAAAACTGCTGCTATGTATTTCAGTTGGAGACCAGTTTGCCTGGCAAGCAGTCCTATTAAAGGGGCCCTGAAACATATAATCAGGGCATTGTTTTGCCTCTTGGTTGCATAGAATGAGTTATAGTGATGGTATTAGCATCGGTCGTACCTCGTATACTCCGGTTTTTAATATTTTAGTTAGCTCGCAAAAACAAATTCATCGCGTTGACGGCATACAGTGGTGCATTTTAGCAGTGGATATGACGTCACTTGGTGGGAGCTTGGTGACTGGACAAACAGTAAATATACTGCAAATTGGGTTAATAACTAGAGATACGTTTTGTCAAGTTTTTGTGTTTTACATTACACCAACAAAACCAACTTGTTTGCCTTAGATAGAAGCGCTGTAAAGCAAGTAAAACAAAAATACACCACCAGAGGCTCTGGCTACTTTTTGCATCGACGGACTTTGCGTCTGTCTGTAAACATCCTACGACCTAGCACATAACACTTATGGCTACTCTCTATGTATCTGAGAATGGCTTTGCGGAATTGATCCGATCGAGCCATTGCACTCTATATAAGAGTTCGTTTCGGTCCCAAGGAAGGATGCAATGAAAAAAGTCATTCGTTTCACATTTAGCAGAGCGCATCGTTAGCTTGTGGAGGATCATGGGCGGTGGTGCAGATGGCGCCACGTTCCCGTCAACAGCACGCGCTCCTTGCTCGCCGTGACCAACCAGCGTGCTAGGAGCGACGGGCCATGGTAGGCGGTAAGCAGTAGTGGTA
Organism: Amblyomma americanum; assembly: GCF_052857255.1. Classification (NCBI taxonomy): domain Eukaryota; kingdom Metazoa; phylum Arthropoda; class Arachnida; order Ixodida; family Ixodidae; genus Amblyomma; species Amblyomma americanum. The sequence goes on along the minus strand of NC_135497.1, from coordinate 77,185,623 downwards.
CGCGCTATGCTAAATGTGTCTGATATCTTCCGCAGGCCGTCACACTATCTCGCGCTCAAATTCGGATCTAGTTAGGATCACGTTCGGATCCATAAGTCAGGGAGCGTGGCTGATCAGTGTTCCCTTCTGCGCTGTCGACATGACGAAGCATCGCTGGGTAGCTGGGTCAGCTGGGCGATCACATGGTTGTTGTAATCATGCAAACGGCGCTGCCAGCCTTGGCAAGAACGAGTTACAGAGAGCAGGCAACCATGAAGTACAAACTTCTGCGACGTGCTCAGATAGGCTGTTTTGATTGGTCCCCCCAAGTGTCGTCACTGGGAGAGTGAAATGGGAATGAGAAGCTGTGCGAAAATCGAGTTGAGGGCAGCATTTTGTTTGCTTGTATTTTGAAATTTCTTCATTGAATAACTCCCGTTCCTATGCATCGATTCTTGTAATTCTTTTTGAGTCAGCATCTGTGTGGCATAAAGAATCCATCTGAAGTGTAACTGGCGTCCATTCAAGCAGTGTTTCGCAGCCCCTTTAAGGTGAACACTTGGCCTTGCCAAAGAAGCTTGCTGGATTACCCACCTACATATTTCTTTGCAAGGAGTCTCAAAGGCGCATCACAGCAGCCAGCACTGCATTTCCATCTGTGTCTTTTGTGACGTCCTGTAGTTATGGAGCTCTGATGCAAACATGGTTTATGCCAGACACTGCTGGCATGCCACATTGGCTAATTTATTAATTAATTTATTGATTTTGACTGGCTAAGGTCAGCCAGCTACAGTACAGCATGCTTCATTGCAAATTCAGGTGTTGTACCAAGTACTGAGTTAATAATTTTGCCTGCATGGACTGCCCCACTGTTAGAGCTTTACATGTGATTTTAATAATTTTGGGAACGGTTCACTCAAACACTGACTGCCCCACTCTAAGAGCTTTGCATGTGAGGGAGAAATATCACAGCATGTCTCTGCCGAAGAAAAGAAGGCAGGAATGTTGAAAGGTGCACGGAAAAGATGACCATCAGGTTGCTAGCTTGTTGTCCATGCTTCTCATCTTGCTGTGTTCTGCCATCTCCTGATTGATCCTTTCCATCATGCCCCCATAAACAAACACTACTTGCACACTTTGTAATGTGATGGTGCTTATGTCTGGTTTGAAGAGCTGAGACTTGTAACTGTGTTTTACATAGCACAGAACCTATGCACTGGTGTGGTTGAATAAAAACTAAGTGTATATGTAATTCCTCTTTTTCAGGTCACAAGTTTGGTTGCTACTACAGGTACGCTGATGACACTTCAGTGGCACAGTCTCTGATAGACTGCAGAATTCTTGAAGCTTACATTGCTGCACAGAGGTAAGTCTTTGTAGTTATTTGAAACAAACTGATATTGTACTGATTGAACTGGCTGTGTGAAATGCTTGCTTGCACTGAACATCAAACCGTTATACCAATTTTCATAGCATAATATCATTCTGAACCTGTTTCATTTGTCGTACAAGGTAAATGTTGCTTTGTTTTGTGAAGTAGATATATATAAATAGATATTGCTTTATATTGCTTTATTCAGATTAGGTTTTGGATCAAAGGGAAAAGGGCGGATATACTTTGCCTGATGGAGCCCACCCAATACACTGCTCAGAGTCTTAAAACATGGCAAATTACATCAAGAACATTGTGTAGTCATGTAAACAGTCTCTTACACAAAGAGATGAAACAGATTATTTTTTACAGAAAGAGGGAGATCGAGCAATACTTGAACATTTCAAATGTTATGTGTTTAGAAAGCGAGCACTAGCACCCAGAGATTCTATTAATTGCTCTTTCAAATCTTTTGACAGAAATCAAACTCTGCTTTCCAACCCGTATTGAATTATAATGGATCCAAAAGTAAATTAGTGCACTATGTATGTAAATGTTTATATGGTGCTGCTTTGTTAAAAGGTGGTGATAGTGATATGGTGGTGCTTGTTGAGGTACAGGTAGGATTAACCATACATTCATTGCATTATTAATTACCCAGCCCGTGTCTCATAAGGACATTATCTCCTACCACGGTGCCAGAAGGCCAGTATCCTTTAAAAAGAGTAGCTTTAAAACCGCACATCTCTCAGTTAGTGAACCCTCACAAAATGAGAGGTAGGAGAGTATAAAAACCACCCTGGCTTCTTTTTGTGTGAAGCATTGTTTGCCATTTTATGTCAGACCCGAAATTCAGAAAGCTCGCTTAGCTTCAAGCTTCGCTAGATATCTTGTCAGGAGAGTGCTCACAGATTAGTTATGAAATTTCTTGAGGACAGGCCCTGTCTTTCATACTGAATGACTTTCTTTTGACCATTGTGATGTCACTGAAATGACACCAAGCGAGACAAAATTTTGGCAGAAACCCAGATAGAGAAGAAGACTAAGACCTAGTGGGTGGATACGTGTCTGCTTCTAGCTCTGCGTTTTTGCTTTGTTTCGCCTGTTTTCTCACGTGTTGCGTGGGTGGGACAGTGCTTTCCGAGAGAATGAATGCCGAAGACGCCCCTGCAGAGAGATTTCCGGCAAGGCGGGTTCTCGGGTGAAAAAACCCAACCGGAATTCTCAGCTGCAAGCTAGGCTTACCTCGGTGCTGCCGAGCGAGCCATCTGACGCGACCGCTATGTCCACGCAATCTTCAGTGCCTACGGGCCTCCAGCCTGCTCAGTCTTCCGATGCACCGCCTCTGTGCCTGTGGCTGTCCCTCAAGAAACTGTGCCTGTCGTACCAGTTCAGTATTCACATCAAGGGCCGACACCAGCATCTGAGCCCCTGCCACCTCCACAGATGCCTCCTGTGAGTCAAGCCTCGCTTCCACCTGCTACTAACTCGTTCTGCGTCACCATCAAGCCTACATTGTGCTTTGATATGACTGCTTTCCCTGCCTGGTATGTTCAAGCTACAATTTACCACGTTCTTGGCCCTTCGAACAATTGCAGGTTTGTTGTCCATTGCCCATCGAACACCGTCACGGTAAACTTGCAATCCTTGGTGGATGCCCAGAAAATGTGCACAGTTTTGGTGGATGCCCAGAAAATGTGCACAGTTACACAGATCCCCCTGGACGACAGCAAGCATGTCCCGGTGCAAATATATTTTCCATCTGGCCCTGACGCCCTCCGCTGCATGGTTTATCACGCCGACAGCACAAGTCCTCCTGAGGAGGTGCGCAAACATTCACTGTTCAACTCACGTAGTACTGCAAGCGCGGCCTATGAGGTGCCGGGGCTCATACCTCCTCATCCTGCAAGGCCTGTTGACTCTCCCAGAGTACCTTACCTACTGTAGTGCGATCATCAAACCACAGCCCTTCCGACCTCGTCGTATTTTTGTTATCATTGCCGTAAAGAAGGACATATGCAAAATACGTGCCCTAATCCTGCAGCTGTGGCTGACATGAATGAACCGACAGCTCTTTGTGCCCTATGCAAATCGACAGACCATGACATTCGCTCCCCTGCTTGTCAAAAGAAGGAGCAAGCGAAGAAGTTGCACAAGTCGCCTGCAAAAGTGGATATTCCTGCAAGTACTAAACGCTTTGCTGCTCTCGCATGTGACAACAACTTCCCTGAACTTCTTTTATCTGACCCTGCTCCTCACTATACGTCTTCTCAGCAGCGTTCATACGCACAAGCAGCTCACCTTCGTGGATCAAGTGGTACACCAACATGACCAGTGGATCCATTACAAAGTGGATATCACAGATGAAGACACAGGTTTGGACAACGCCATCGCGGAGGCTCGCTGCCATCTAGACGAACTCACCCAGCGTCGGGAACAGCGTCATTCTCATTCCTCTCGAAGAATTCCAATAACTCTGTGCAATATTCATAGGAATCGCCTTGAATAAGCACTGGGCCACAATCAGGTGCCGACCACCTGTTCGCCGTGACTACCCCGACAGTGGATAAGATATTAGAGCTCATGAAGCAAGAGACCTCCCTCATTGTAGAAGCTCTTCGGCCTCGTCATGGATTGTGCATCATCTATGGTGGTGCAATGGAACTGTCGAGGCTTCGCTAATAAGGCCTCTGAAGTGAACATCTGCCTTCGCGATGGAAAGCGCATGGGCGTTCCTATTGCAAGAGCATAATTCACTTCCACGCCTTTCGGAATTCTGCGCATACCATTCACCCTCTATCCTTGATAGCCATTGCATTGCCTCCTCCCTCAGCCCAGGTAAATCTGCAATCTATATTCACAGTTCAGTTCCGCATACGCCGCTCGACCGTTCACGGTGGTGCAACACACGTCAAGAGGTCGTCGCCCTTCTTGTTAAACCTGCACGCACACCTTATTCTAGCTTCATTTTATGGCCACCTTGGCTCCGCATCTCCCAATCTTGGATGGGTTCATTTTCTCCATTCTACCAACTCTGGTATCCGTATTCTAGTTTATGGAGACCTCAACGGCGCACACACTTCGTGGGGTTACCCATCGGATTACTCAAGGGGTACACACATCCAAGGTAGCTTTTCAGATCATTCCTTTCAACTTTTAAAGGGGCCATGACATGGTTGTTCTTCATATTGCAGTTTTGTCCTTCAGTAACTAATGGAGCTTATGATTCAATTTCCGAAATTTGGCTGCCCTGGACGCGCTGTATATTAAAAAAAAAGTGATCGAAATTGAGACTGGGAGACTCCTCCCACCGGCAGCTACCACCATATTGAATGTTCTCGTGACATCACTAGGGCATGCACGGAGCAACGCCGTCTGCTCTCGTTGCTGCAATATGCGCAGCGAGGTCTCATTCCCCCCTGTACTTCTGCGGGCGATCGAAGTACCAGTCATCCCCCATATATGAGTGACTGGTGCCGCAGAAGCGATAATAACAGTAACGCATTTTTTCTTTGGTATAGGTAGGGTCCGGTCACACTATAGGCCGATGCGACGGCGATCGACGGTCGGTGGGCTGATCGGTACGCAAATGCCGTCGCTGACGCACTGGTCTGTCACGCTACACCGACAACGACGCCAGCACCATCAACGATCGCGTATCGTAGTAATGTTAAAGAGTCAGCAGAGTCAGCTTAGTGGGAACCAGAGGAGAGTGGTAGGGGACTAGTTGGTATGACATTCGATAAACTTAAGAATTTTAAAACTTATTGGACCACATGCTAGCCACGGCGACATACGCGATGTGCGTGCACCAGCGAAGACGTGATTTCATGCGGTGCCTGCGCATAGAACCAATCGGCGAGGCTAGTGACATGGGCAGAAAACGCCGCACGACGGTGCCGCTCGCCGCCGTCGCCTGGGCTTGTGCGGCCGAGCGAAAGCTTCACGCCCGGTGAATAGACGGCCCGAAAAACTGCGCTTGTGGACCTTGTCCGTATCGAAAAAAGCGAAACAAGCGGCTATTATCATACCTTCACACTTTGTTACTAATCATTGAGGAACTTTTGCCATATTCTTGAATTTCGGTCGACGGTGGACCGCCGGCCCCTTTCGTGACGAGGCCTAGCGAGTACACAGGATTCATGTGTGCGATTTCGGCGATTGCGCTGAGCAAATTCACAACTTTTAGCGCCTGCAAATAGCTGTCGAGCGTAGTTTTGGCTACAGTGCCCTCAAAGCGACGACTGCCTACATCGCAGGACTCGAGTACAATGGGGGAAGTGCCGATATATGTGACCCGGTCTGCATAGCATATGCAGAAGGCAGTCGGCAGCGTCGACTGTGGACAACAAATCTGGTTCTTTTCATTAATTCAAGTAATGTCCGAACGTATATTTAGCTAAACCGATCTAAAATTAAATTTTGGTGACATAAGAGAAAGCAGATACAATTAGCGGAAAGCGCCGGTATCCTACGCGAAGCGTTTCCCATGCAGGCGATATAGCATCATCGGCGCTTATTCAGTATTATCATGGTGTGTAAAGGAGTAAAAGTGCAATTTGTGAGCAAGACTACGTAATATTTAAGATAAGGATAACCCACCTGGCGTTTTATGCCACGCAAACGACCGATACTGTTTGCGCACAGCCATGTAAACAACCTCAGCGCGGGGCTGCAGTTGTCGTAATCGTCGCACTCCTGGGGCACAATGCGCATGTACAGCAAAATGCTTAATGCTGTACTATTATTTTGAAGCACTCGTTTAGATGGCAGCGACTATTCATCGGTGCGGGCAGTGAAAGCATTCGAGTCACGTAGGGGTTTGCAGGCGGCTTGGTTCCCACAAAAGGGTTCTCGAAGGAAACATATGTTCGATTTACAAACGCATACATGCAGCGGGAAAGTAGTCGCACTCGGCACTTTTCTCTGCTCCTTTCGTGCCTCAAGGTTACTCTAGTGCCACCTTTTGATAATTTCAGTTTAATTATCGAGCCGATGAATAGTGGACAAGAACTTGGTAGCTAGCTACAAAACGCCGCGGCTTTCACAGCGCACTTCGGCGAAGGCATGGACAGCACGTGCCGCTTTTCACACACGGGAGCACTTGACTGCTCAAAAGAGACCACACTCATAACATACGAACCGCATGCTTCTAAACGTAAATAATAAAGAAGGGGTCCATCGATTTCTGTTTCCTCAACAATCGGAAAACGGCCGCCATGAGCAAGTCCGCCTTCCCAAGGATCACTCAGCTCGTGTACTAAGTTTTGAAGGCTTCCCAAAAGAGAACACGGAAAATGCATTTTATTTCGCTAAGCTAAAAGAAAAAAACTTTTCGAGCGACCGCTGTCTACGGTGTGCATGCAAGCACCTCAATAGCTCGCAGGAGGCGACGCGGGCCATGTATGCCCTAGTGACGTTCAGCGATCAGAGGTTGCCAGACCAGCAAGCAGTTCGCAGAAGAAACGAAAAAAATTGGTTTTAAAAATATTTACCACACAGAATCAACTGAAAATGCGGGGAATTGTAATTTAACCTGTTGGGAATTAAAGGCGATAAGCAGGGTATGCGTGAAAATAGTCTGTCATGGCCTCTTTAAACCGCCCGCATACCTCTATCTGCCCATGAGATGGCCTGTATTCGCCTGATTTGACTGGGTGGTTAGGCCCCGGTTACCCTCGTTGGCCTGTTGAATCAGATACTTGAGGTATACTGATCACTGCCCTATTTTTATCACCCTCACTCCTTCGTTTCTACGGAAAATATGCCGCAGCGTACGCATAACATCATGGGACTCTGTACATGCAGACAATCATTCTACATTCAACCCGTCTTCAGCACTATCCACTCTCTGCTGTTCTTGCGACTCACACTATTACCACTACTGTAAATGAAGACGACCCAAGCCCGGACATATAGCTCCTGAATCTGTGGACTCTTTGTCGCCAGATGGATCATTATGCTTCTCGTCACCCCGAGGACCTATCGGCTCTTCCCGCCTTTCTCCAAGCTACCGCACATGCATAGCGCTATGCAAAGCGACTAAGCAGGCAACGCTAAGCTGTATGGTGTGCCTGCCTATCCCCTACGCAGGGCAATCAACATCTTTTGAGAGTGTTTCACGGCATGGAGCGCCCTTCTCTGGTTGCAGATTACACAGAGAGCATTCGCCTCGTGCTGAATTTGGAGGGTAATACATTTGCACAACAAGCGGCCCGTCAGTTTTTTTCACACCATGACTGCACCTCTACATCTTCTGATTTATCAGTTACAGAGCCCTCTGATGGGATTACTTCTGACCTAACCATGGCAGAGCTGCTGGGCTCCATTGAATGCCTAAAAATTACCACTACTCCCAGGCACGAGGGCATACTTAACTTCTTATTCCATAACTTGGAAGGGACTGCTTTGCAAACCCTACTTGATACTTCCAACGAAGTGTGGCATTCTGGTGTCATGCCGGGAGAGTAGAAGCTCTCTCTTGTGGTTCCAATACCCAAGTCAGGTGAGCCTCCTGTATCTCTCTCGCCTCTTTGTCCAATTTCCCTCACGCCTACCATTTGCAAGCTTTATAAAAACATTCTCGCCGCACGCTTGTTGTGGTGGCTGGAATCTCATGATTGTTACCCTGACTCCCAAATCGGTTTTTGCCCACAAATTGGAATGGAGGACGGTCTTACTACTTTCGCTGCTGACGTGCTTCACCACTTTCTGCAGAGTCACCTTGTTCGAACCGGGATCGCTGCAGACATAACTAAGGCATATAACATCCTTCACTCTGCCATTCTTGCCTCCCTTCAAATTCTTGGTCTCCCTCATCAGTTTCTCCTCTCCATTCACGCCTTTTTAACAAATCGAACCTTCAGTGTGCGTGCCTGCGGAAAGCCCTTTGGTAACTTCACTTCCAATAGCGGAGTGCCCAGGGCTCTATTCTCACCCCCACTTTATTTAATGTGGTTTTTATTCCTCTTGTTCGAGCCCTAGAAACCATCCCTTCTACCCGTGTGCTTGCGTATGCCGATGATATAACCTTGTGGTGCTGTCATCCAGATGCGTCTATCCATCAGTTGGCCCTCCAGCATGTGCTGGATGTCTTGACATCTCGCCTCCCACCCCTGGGTCTAACCCTCTCGCCTACTAAGTCATGTTTCATTTGCATTGGAAATAAAGCCAGCTTACGGAAAGCTCCCCCTTTAAATTCTACGATAACTAGTTCTCAGATTCCTCAGGTAGAAACTGTTCGTATTCTTGGCATTCTCTTTCATACATCTGCGACTGGCACCCCGTGGCTGACAGCCATCCGTAAACTTGTGTTTATATGTCTCGGGGAGGGGGGTTGTTATCAAGGCCGTCGAGCCAGCCTGGTTCTGGCTCCCTAATCCCTCATTCTTACCCAAAAATGCTGGTCATTCTCGCCCCTCGCACTATGCGCTCATCAGGTATGTTCTCACTTTGGCTTGGCCTTGGTAGTGACATTTTCCTTAGAACGGCATGGCCAGCGTGGTGATGTTCCCTAGCCACTCACTCACCTTTAGTAGCTGCACGCGATGATACACCCGCAAGTATGCTGATGGTCTCTGGCACCAGGGAGTGCAAAATGTGTGAGTAAAAGATTTAAGAGTAAAAATCTGCATAATAAACAAGGGGTGTGAAAATTATGCGAGTAAATACAGTACCTGTGTATCACAATATTCACTACGTTATTAGTGACTGCAAGTAGTGAAAGGCTGCTTAGTAACGGTTACTAGTTCAGGAAGTTAATATATACCCTGAACTAACCGGATAAGAGAAGCCTCTAGTTTCCAGCACAAGTCTTTAACTAGAAACAGATATTAACTACCACAGAAAAAGCCTAGTTGCCAGAATGAGCCTAGAGCTGGTGACTATTACCAGTCTTTTTTACTTCTTTCCCTTACCTAAAAATTTCATCATGTGGTAATGTTTAGCTCTCTGTATTGTAGAGGAAGCATTTAATGATCCTAATTGAAACTTGCGCTGTGTTTGATCCTGGCCGTGGCGGTCGAATTTCAATGGAGGTGAAACTCTAGAATCTCGTGTACTGTGTGATGTCGGCGCACGTTAAAGAACCCCAGGTGGTTGAAATTTCCGGAGCCCTTTACTACAGGGTCCCTCATAGCCTGGGTCGCTTTGGGACATTAAATCCCCATAAACTAAACCAAAGCGAAACTTGCACTGTAAAAGCAGGGAATATTGCACAAGCTTCATGCTTCAGTGCAGAAATTGTGCTATAGTGCAATCACTGCATCAGATTTCGGAAAGAAACAGATACTGGCACTGAGGAATTACGGTTCAGGCATTTATTGCCCAAAAATGGCTTCATTGTTTGGTGCCATCATGCGACTTCTCTATAGCTAAAATTGCGCACATGACCAGTATAGAAGAGTGCTGCACTTTTCATTCCACCAAAACGCTCCAAAGGGAAAATGTTTCCTTGTTTTTCGGAGCATATGTGGTGGTCAGTATCCAGTATAGACCTTTCACAGCAGTAACGTCTTCTGTGAAACGTAACGTTTCACAGCAGTAACGTCATCAGCCTTCAGAGGATTACGTTTCACAGCAGTAACGTCATCAGCCTTCAGATCCTCGAAGGTGGCGCAGATGTTTTTGGAGTTGTATAGGTTCCCATCTCTGAATTGAAGAGTGGGGTAGACATTCTGAAATACAGTACTTATAAAAATTCAGTTTGTTGAGCCCAACAGAGAAGAAAAAAAAATAAATTCAAAACTTGAACTCCTTACTAGCCCCTTCAGAAATGTGGGCTGCTCTTTTACCAGGCATGGTAGTATTCACAGTATGCCTACATTGAAAGTATCTCTTCATAGACTCAACTCGGTGAGTGCAGCGGTCCATGCTAATTAACAAATTAAAGTGGGCACAACCAAAGAATGAGCCCTTGCCGACATACATTTTTTTGCATCTCCTTCCATTTCCACAAGGGTCTCTTCCAGTTCTCATAGAATTGATTTTGCAGAGTGATGAATCTTGGAAAGCTAAAGGTGCACATTCACAAACTCCAACTCGTTTGCTTCTACATGCACACCCATTACCACAGCAAACTACTGGTGGAGCTAAAAATGGGCATTATTTTTTAATGAGACAAAGTGCAAACACACTTGACTCTTGCCGTTTCAAAACCAAAGTAACATTGCTTTTAATGAATAGTGTAAACTGTGTATTCATTCATTATTGTTAACAAGGAGCAAACCATGCTGTATTTCATACTCACTATATCAGTGTTGGTGGTGGGTACTTGTCAAGAGCCTCGGCTGCAGACAGATTAATGCTCTTGACCCATATTCTTTTGGAAAAGCAAGTTTTCTTCATTGAGTTGCTAAGCTTTCGAAAGCCGGGGGAATGCCTTTTCAGTTTCTTTTTCATGAAATCGAGGTGAGCAGTGATTATAGATTCATCTTCAATGTCTGCACTGTTGAGTGGGATACTCACAGTCTAATAAGAACAAAAGAGACACATCATGGCTTCGTAAGAACTGTTATTTAATGGAGGGTCAAATTTCATACTACATGCAGTTCTTACCAGTGGCCCAATGTATTGCTCAACAATCTCTGCAAACTCAAGACAGTTGGTACAGGTGCACTGTGTTGCCTAGTCAAAAGAGCTTAAGACTTATTTCCTTGCGATATGCCAGCTCGATTGTCATTTTGAAGACCAAACTTGTCACTGCTTTCAGTAGTATAGCTCTGATGCACATTTAATCAACTAGGCTGCGACGGATCTATATAGATGGCAATTTCTTTATATTAAACTTCAGGGGGGTGCAGGGCTAAAATCACAGTTTTGACCAAAAGAAGTTGTTTTTAAATTTGTGTGTTACTTTGGGTTCCTGATTTAATAAAGAAGCTTCTTGCAAGGCTTGGTTGTTATCTGCGCTGTAGACAAGAAGAAAATTAATTCTTTTCTCGAGATGGTGGTGCGTGTTTGCTGTCGGAAGTGCCTATGAACACTTTTTTCAAGATGGGGCTGCACAGCAGGCAAGAAAGTTAATTCGTAGTGAATGCCCACATTGGAAAGTTTTTTTTTTCGTGCCTTGTAGATATGGAAGATCTTCTGTTGAGTGTACACCAGACAGTGACAAAAAATTAAAGAACAGTCATATTTTTGACCGTGGGATCTGCGGACTGGCTGGCAAACCGAAACAGAAGCTTGGATTGGCGGAAACACAGCACATGAACTTTCCAACTTCCAACTTTACGTGCCACTCAGAGTCTCGCTAAGCCAGACCTCATTTTCAGCTATGTTTGATGCTGGATATTTGTTTATCTTTCCAACCAACCAAGCAACCAAGGAGACCACTTTATGACTGCAGACAGGGGCACTGGACAGCTCTAAAGCTGGTAAAAAAAGATGACTTTGAAACAACTGCCCACAGCAGTGTCCTATTGGAAGAGGGCCCAACCTATTCAGCAGGGCACTTTGATTAATTATTTTTGGCTTTAAAATTAAATACCACGTACTGAAATCTTTGCAACTATTTTTCTCAGTTTGCACTTTTTGTGAAAACAAAACTGTTAGGAAAACTATCATTTTCAAAGTGCTTTGTGAACAGCTGTTTTTCAATGTAGTCTCTACACTAAAATTTGTCAGGAACAAAATGAGATACTTTTTAAATCCCTAAATGTTTTCTAACACAAAAAAATTATCAGATGTCTTACATATAATGACAACATAAGAAATGAACTTCATTTTTAAAGTGATGAGATTTTTACAGATGTGACACGAAAAAACACGACTGGCCTTACCCTGCACTATAAACTACCTAGAAGGTATCTAATCAAAAACATCTAGTATATCTTCGTTATTTTTTAATTAAAGTTTTCCTAAGGTGCACCTAATGCTCTATATGAGAGGTACAGGTTTTTTTTTCTGTTTTTGCTATAGTAATGAAATTTACCATACAGTCTAATAACAAGAAGCAAAGCCATCCCTGAAGTTTTTATCAAAATTGATGCAACAGTTCAAAAATTGACTCTTCAGCCTTGCGTACCCCCTTGACCCTTTCATATGATTTGTACACAATTACGTACACAGTGAACTCGCTGCTTTTTCTGAGAGTGTGATCTTATGGTTTCAGTCGAATTTAGCACCCTTCTTGTCTCCAAATAAGCTGATTTTTTGTCCCATACCACGTATGAAGTAAATAATGTTTCAGTGAGCTGTGTAGCATGTCATCCGCCATTTTTATGCAGACAGATTTTGCTGCCAGTGATAATATTGATTGCTCTTGCTCAGTGTTGAGCGTAATGAGCACCTTCAAAGCATAGTGATTCCACAATCCCTCGGGCACTTACTACACAAATCCATGCATTTCGATGTTACTATTTCTTACCAATCTGACATTTTCTGTGGAATTTTGCACATCTCTGTAAAAACTTAACCACTGGGTTTTCATGTTGTAAAACTGTCTATTTTCCTTTCTTGAGGCCGGAATGTACTGTCTAAGTGAAAAATAATTGTTTTCGAAAAACAAAAAATTGTGCCTGAAAGGTTTAAGTAAGTTTTTCTTGCCATGTTGCATTCTCTTTTTTGTAGGCAGATTATCTTGAATATTATTGCTCTGCTGAATTTCTTCCTTGCTTCCTGTACAGCAGGAACCATGGCAAGCGTCTTCCTCGTGCTTACCATCTTATAATGGAAGCAGATCATCCAAGAATCGTGAGAAAAATGGGCTCCACCAAGTTTTAGGCATTGAAAAATCTACAGCGCAGATTGTTTTCAGCCTTCACTGCACTGCAGGTACTTGAGCTCAAGTGCTTCCTTCACACTCAAGATGATCAAAAAGAAATATAAACTGAGCACTAGAAAGACATATATTGATGCTATCTTGCTTAACTGGCCCGGTGGAAAGCAGAAAATATGATTTTACTCATGTAGTCCGTACCACTGGTGTCTCCGAAAACCAGACACTCAAGAAACGATGCTTTTACATGATGCTTTTACTTCTGACTCAGTTTTCTGGATACCTCTGTGCATAGTAAGAAATAAATGCTTCTTATGTGAGGCATATACAGCAAAGCAAATCGATACAAGTCAGTTGTGCACAAGTGTTGTTATCCACGAAACAATCCTGGCTTCACACTGCTGAGCAGCTCCCCAAGAAGAACCTTTTTCCACTCTTTCCATGTCAACAGGCATTTCATCGTGGATGATGACATTGTTTCTTGGAAGGGAAAATACATGCATGGAGGCTGTGTGACTCCACCAGTGATGGCAGTTATGCACAAAGGATACAGACGGGAGCCGCTGCAACCATGCACTTAAACTGGCGATGTTGCACGCGAAAATGATTCTCCCACCAAAATGCATCCTCGGCAGTGACGTAGTCGATCCTGAAGAGCCTTGCGGTGGGTCTCCAGCAGCAGTACTACCGAAGGTGCAATGGTGTCTTTCTGAAGCTGTGTTTAGAGCTTCGGTTTCTTTATTTTTGAGGTCTTTATGTTTTAATATGTCGGCATCTGCCTTTGACTGTTTGAGGCAGCTGCTGCAAGCCTATGTTCACCAGTCGCTTCAGCACCTTCTGCGGTCGGGTTAAGTGCCAGCGTGTTGGCTGTTCATGTATCCAGAGGAAAGGAAGGGTAGTAGCACTCAGAATATGGCGTAGCATCCATGGTAGCATCCATGGTAGCATCCATGGCTTAGCATCCATTCTTGCAAACTGTCCAAAGTTTGCAAGAAGTGGCAGAAGCACGGAGCCTTTAAGAGGATACAGGGTGTATAAGTGCTAAATGGCTGTTTCCACATGCAGGTGTGCTTTGCCTCTTCTGAACATGCAGGCGATTGAGGAGCTCCATTTATTCCTGCTGATATCATGCACCGGTCACTGTAGGGTGGTAGCCACCGACGACATTCATGTGCAAGCACTACGCATTCCTGCCCGTGTTGTCTGTTTTCGTCTGCAGGATTTTCCAGAGTCGTTTTCCACGTCGGGGGCCATCGCTAAGACAGCAATTTCTTAGTGATGTATGGTATGAAAGGCTGTGCTAAGACGTATACCACGAACTTGAATCTCACCGTTGGCATCTGTATTGGCCTCACTGAAGCAGTATGAATATTGATACATCCAAGGGAGCTGCCGGCACCGAGCATGGCAGATTTGGTGCATTACGATCAGGTGTTTTGGCTTCTGAGTCAGTGTGAGTGTAGGTGAGCATGCAAATGTAATGTCAGTTATAATGTGAAGCTCATGACTGAGTAATTGAGAAAATAATTAAGAACAGAAACAGTGGTAATGATTCCGTTTATTCGGATACAGCGTAATATTTTGTTTGTTTGCTCATTTACCTCTCAAGGCCCTTTTTGCATGCAAAAAACATTCGAAATGGACAGTGCTATGCTGCTGATAAAGTTTTTAATAATTTGCTCGCATTTATTCATAAATAATTGAAGAATATTCAAAACTTAACTCTTTTTAGCGGTGATCTTTTATTTCCATCAAAAACATATTTTTAAGTCTTAATAGTATATTCAGACCTAAAAAAAAGCAGTTGGTTAGTTTTCTAGTGCAAAACGTCACTGATTAATTTTTTACAGGGATGTGGAAAATTTTGTACTGAATGTCCCAATGGTTGGAAATAGCTACATTAAAATGCCAGGATTTGTCAAGTAAACACCTCAGGGATTGTGGAATAAGTTTCTGTTTCAAAGGTGTGCACTGATGTAGAAATTGCGAAAAAGAAATTGTTTTTTGTTACTGGTGGTAAAATGTGCCTGCATAAAATGGCGGTCAATGTGCTACTCTGCTCACTATTTTGTGGAGTATTATTTATTGTGTTTGCTATATGGCATAAAAGACAAACCTGTCTGAGATGTGAATGATGCTAAATTCACCTGAAACAAAGAAATCACTGCTAGGTGCAGCCCAGCTCTCAGAACAATCTCAGGGTTTGCTGTGTACATAATTGTGTACAAAGCTCCTTAAAGGGTTAACTGACCATATAAGTTAGCTATCAATTCGTAGAGGTTACTAACGCTGTCACGTTGCCTAGTTATTACTTCATTTCCACCCAAGAGGTTGTAAACAACTAGCAACCAGTCGGTAACAGCAGGACTCTGGTGACTGTCAAAGGGACGTAGCCACTGCTTCGATTACGAACTTTTCACTGGCTTTTTTTTTTAGTTACCTTTGTAGCTTTTATGGTCCTAGGCTGGAAGCCAGGAAGAAAATGCTGTTGAACTGTTATGAGGATGCCTCAGATGAGAGGGTTCGAGCTTTGTTAGGCAGAGATCACTGTAGACTTTTCATTGCCAGCGGTGCTGTATGCTTTTCTGTGGAGCACACGGCTGCTTGCATGCTGCAAGTTAAAAGGAGGTTAAAAGCAGAGGCCCATTCTAATGTTATATCTGTGCCATTAGTAAATTATATTTATTTTTTATGTGCAGCACCAGCATTCATATCACTGAGATGGTTCAGGCTTGTACAATTGACTCTCGATAATTTCACATGAAGGGTGCGAAAAAAATGCTTTTAATTAAAGGAAGTTTAAATTAATGGTAGCAGTTTTAACATGCTGGATGTTAACAGTATGAAAGCATCAGTTCAAATGAACAGGCAGTTCGAATTAAGCTAGTTTGAAGTAATGAGAGTACATTGTAGTATAGTTCTCTGTGCTGTTGGATTGGTGTCGCTTTAGTTATCGGTCCATCTGCTCTTGTTTTGCCAGATGTCAAATGGATTTATTAGGGTCCTCATCCTTCATGAGCAATAAGTGGAGCCACTGACTCCAGCAGTCATGAATAATACCTCACAGCTGCGCAGCACTGCCATTGTATCTTAGTAAACTAACTCATTACAACAGACTTTGATAGTGCCAAAGATTTTGCTCTGTTGTAGAATTCTGCAGAATGCAAATATTGCAGCAGACTGATCATATAACCATAACTGAGTTGTTTATAATCAGAGTGGTCTTCAAGCTGTACATAGCTACATGCAAGAAGTCAAGTGGTTTAATCTGCATAGTGCCTCTGAAACAAGGTAGCTGTATGACTAACAGGTTTTGATGCTGGTATTTGAATATCTACAGGATTTCATTGCATAATTTGCACACTTTTTTTCAAATTAAGGCTTCAAAAAGGCGGTGCACAAATTACGCGAAAATTGCCGCGTGTACACATACACCCCCCCCCCAATCTCGCACCTCTCGCTGGCCAAAAAAAAAATTTACTCAAAATATAGGACACATACCCCCTCTTGTCCCGCCCCACGTTATGTAGTTCCTGTGGATGGCATGATGGCGCGTGCGCAGCTCAAAGCAATAAACACGCAATGGTACGATTGCGAACCCAGGACTGGGAGGCAAAGGAGATAGTGGGTGATAAAACGACGCCCTTGCGTGCGGCTCCGCTGACTAGCGGCAAACCGAACAGCAAATGGTTCGGTAGTTTCGGATTCAGGCGTGCGCGTGCAACTGTGTCCGGGAAAGCGACCGCTAGCGTGAGGGAGCGTGGTATCATTAATTTTTGCCCTCGCCACTCGCACTTTTCACAACCGCACACGGCGGCGTGGCTGCGCCGATTTTCTGAAGCCTGCCTTGCGCGCACCCGCGTACATGCTCATGGTCTAGTGCTGCAGAGAGCGCAAAATATGCAAGTAAAAGTAGCTTTTTTTTTTCAGAAGTACGGGTAAAAAGTGGGGGGGTGCGCAAATTATGTGAGTAAATACGGTATTCAGAGCGATATGGGCTAAATCAGGGAATGAAAACGATTTGCAAGGCAGGGTTGTCGGTTGCAGAATATACAAATTTGTGTACGGGAGAATCGACCCGCATCTAAAACCAACTTATTTGTGGTATATTTGTAGAGCCAAAGGCAGTTTCATCCTACCCACATGTAGTAGCAAGCCCCTGGCGTGAATAATTCTGTACATGAAAGTGTCACTACTTCAATGGTTTTGGTCTTCGGATGGTGAGCCCCAAGGTCACTGGATTGAATCCCCTCTGTGGCAGCTGCATTTTGATGGGGTGAACGCGGTGGACGCACAGGGGCACTCCACTGGATTCTGCTGACCCTAGTGACATCTCTGAATCAGTTGAAGAGAATCAAACGCTACCAAAGAGCATCAGACACTCGCATAGTTAGGAGAGAAACTGCTACTTATCATTATTCAGCAGCATAATGCCAGTCCAGTCCAGACCAATTTACTCGCTAAATAGGAGTGGTTTCATGAATGCTGTTCCTTTAGTTTTCTTTCAACAGTAATCAATAAAGTTGTGTAGCATATGTGCATTTCACTTTATTTTTTCCTTTGTTAAAGTTTATTTTTGTTGCACTTTAAGAAGTCTGTCGTCCTGACAGGTGTGTTCGTTCCAAACAGTTAACAGTATCTAAATTGTCTTCTGGTGAACTCTTTTTTCACTGATGCTTCCGCATTGGGTATTTATTTGTGCAGACGTAGTATACCAGCATTGATAGTAAAGCCAGTGCAGCATTTTTAACTGAAGGAGCACCTGGAATTGATGACAGGTGATGTTCTGTGGCCAAATACACTCATCAATGGCTTTGGTTGTTCAGTTCTAGGTTTTGTTCAAAAGAATGCAGCAGTCTTTTTGCTGAACACATTTAACTTGGACGTTTCTTCTGATACTATTGTGTCACCTTTCTGAGATGTGAACTGTGTTGAAATACTCCTTTTAACCGACATCACATTATGTTGTTTTTACAAGGGTTGTTGCACTATATTCTTATTTTCAGCTTTGATGCTATTGTCATGATGTGTGGTTTTTATGGTTGTATTTCTATGCTCACTATGACGTGCTAAATGCCAAAGGCAGCCAAGACTGCATTTTACATTACTTACCTGTTTTTTTATGCCGATATTAAAAACGTGCATGTTTTTTGTGTGCCATATTTGTATCATATTCAGCAAGTTTTATGACTAGTCGTACAACCCATAGAGATGAGGTCTGCGTGGAGTGTCTGTGCAACTGTGTGTGACTTTTTGTGCAGGACACTTTGGAGCCCCCGCGATGGCTCACTGGTAATGGTGCTCAGCTGCTGTCCCAAGCACCATCCCGGCCTCGGCGGTCGCATTTCGATGGAGGCGAAATGCTAGAGGCCCATGTACTGTGCGATGTCAGTGCATGTTGAAGAACCCGAGGTGGTCGAAATTATCCGGAGCCTTCCACTAGGGCATCCCTCATAGCCTGAGTCATTTTGGAACGTTATTAAACCCCGTAAACCAAACCAAACCAAGTTGTGGACAGCATATTTCTAAACTAACAGCCCAATTACAGTGAAGCTGTAAAAAGATATGGCAATTGCCCATTCGGTTCGGGCTTTGCGAGGTGGCGAAAAGAAGGAATACGCGAAAGAATCCGGAAGGCTGACTGACGACGATATGCACCAAGCCTTCGCTGCTGGCCTCAGCGCACGCTCCGTTATCCCTGCTTTCTGTAGCCTCACAGATGAGGCGCTCGCTGCGAAGAAGCGGACAGTGGACACGCGGCGCTAGAGTCCCTTTGTGTGTGTCGTGCTGCTTGTGGCTGTAACCAATGTCCGAACGGACGCTTCCCACGTCGTAGAACGTCGTAGCCCAGCCGCTACGACGTTCGGCTCCCGAGCGCCATGTCGCGAGATCAAACCCTGGTCATGGCGGCTGAATATCGACGGATATGAAGCGCAAAAACGCCCGTGTGCTATGCGATTTCGGTCTACTCACGTTATGGATCCCCGAGTGGTCAAAACTAATTCGAAGCCCTCCGCTCCTGCGACTGTCTATCCTTCCTTTCATCCCTTCCAGCCTTTCCCCGCGGCACGGTTCAGGTGTCCTATGTGAGCACAGCAGTCGCAACGCCTTTCGTCAGAACCACCCACCCCGCCTCGTTTTACTGTGAGCCAGTGTGCTTCGCGCCCTCCAACGTTCCTCGCAGCGATTTTCGGAGGTTTCTAAAGCGAAAGCTTTACTGTCCGCGAACATGTGATTTCGCCGTAGCGGTGCTCCGAAGAGGCACACGACGTCACAACGCGCGCCTCGCCGCGGATATTTCTTTCTCGCTTCTTAGTCACTACTGCGCATGCGGCACTAGTAGCACCGAGCCACAGGTGTTGCGCCGCGCCTTTCCTCAAAATCAAACTTTCAGATTTCTCTTTCTTTCCCTCCCTCCTTTATCCCTTCCTTTACAGCGCGGTTCAGGGGTCCACCGAGATATGTGAGATGGTTACTGTGCCGTTTCCTTTCCTCAAAAACCAAACAAAACAAGTGAGCCGACGGCGTTCATAGAGTTCATTGGCGTTGACAACTTTGCAAAGGCTGTTTATTTTCACGAAAGGAAACGCGCACAACCGGCTCCGTGGGTCAATGGAGACCTCAATCTCGCTTTCAAGTACGTGGCGTTGGTGTTCAACTGCAAAAGCCTGCTTTCATTGCGTTCCGCACACTGGATAGGCAGCGCGCCCTCACCGCCACCCTGGCAGGTGGCATGCAGTTAATTGTTGATCGCGAGAAATTGATCACCAAATGAACGCTGCGGTTTTAGCTATTGCTGCAGTGCCGCATGTCAGCCACAACGCTGTCAGCGCTAATGCATTCAGGCCACATCTCTCTCTCACCACCGCCACATGTATCAAAGCACGAATGAGGCGTCCGCATATGCAGGGAGCCAGTTATGCGCTCTTCCTTTGCTCATAGCCATCGCCGTCTAGAACATTGGCAACGCCAACGCTAATGAACACAGTGAACGTGGACATATTTCGCTTTGTATATCCTGGATTAGCTGAGCTAATCCACATTATTTTTTATTGCGAGAGCACTTCTAGCCGCGCTTTCCGGGCTTCAGCGGTGTCCGTGTGTGTGAAGCCCGGTTAAGTGAAACCGAGGAAGAACGCGAGCACCACCAACAAGTTAATCAGAGAACGGGAGCGTGTGAGACGTGTTGCTGCAGAAACCGACGAAGAACGCCAGCAGTAGACGCCTCAATCGCGCTTTGAGTAGGTGGTGCCGTCCACCTGGTAATTGAGGCAGTTATGTACCTTTCCTTTTTCAAAACCAGAGGAAAGATTAGACTCCGTTGATTTTGAGGAAAGGAAGGCCGCATAACTGGCTCCCTGGGTCAGTTATCGCGCTTTGAGGTACGGGTTGTCCACCTGCAAAGAACCATGCTTTCGCAGTCGCACAATATGGATATGCTAAACGGCTAAATCGCCTGCCATTTTTTTGTTGTTGCTCGAAAGCTCTCGTACTCGGGCATTGTGTGGAGGCAGCATTTCACATTCGGAGGTGTCTCTTAGGTGTTTGCGAACTGCTTTGGGGGTTAGCCTCCCGATATGGCGAGCTTCTGGACACTCTGGGCTTGCAGACGGCATCGCTGACATAAAGTACGGAGCGATGATTGAGGTATCACTGAAGCATGCAGCTTCTGGTCCAGCAGTGTCTATGGAAGCTATTCTGTTGCCCGCTCAACAAATGGAAATGTGCGTCGTAGAGGGTGAACGCTGGAAATATGTGAGAGGCGCATCCCCTCACCTCTTGAAGCGTGCATTCACAACGCAAAGGAAAGCCGGGAATGAAGTAAACGCTTCCATGCGTCTCTTTTACGGCCCGTGTTTCATTACTTCGCGTTGCAAATTTTTAACATGCGTGACAAGCTAATCGGCTTCCCTGTACCGTATTTTTCGGTGCGCAGTCCGCAGGCTCTACATGTCCACAAACGCTCGACGCTTCCGCGGGCTCGGCTAATACCTTTACCTTTCGCAGAATAAAATTGTACGGCTTTAATTTTACGCTTTGCGGACTATCTGTAGTGCGGAAAATGCATGATCTTATTTTTCAAAATTATCGTCGAATATGGCATGAAATTCCGAACGCTTTTTTAGTTACGACGTTATGCGATATACTTGCGCTGCGTGTGCACATAATTTTTACGCGCTTGTTGGACACCTTGCTTCTGTGGGTTATACGTACAGGGCGTAGACAGAAATTTTTATCAGCAAAAGTTAAGCCCTGCTGACTGTACACCGGGTGCAGACTGCAGGAAATTACAGGAATTACCCACATATACTGATAAAAACCTGGTAATACTGAGAAAGCCCTAGATTTTCATTAGTAAGATACGATTACCCAAGTATACAGTCATCGTTCCGGTTATTTTTGAGCGGATGGCTGTATTTTGGCGTTTGGTGAGCGAGCGCCAGCCTAATTTCAGTGACTTTAGCCTGCCTACGAGCTAGCGGGCATGACGTCACGCCTACCCTCATACCCTCAGCAGCGCCTTAGGCAAGCTGACTTGGCAGTGCGCATTTCAGGTATAGTTCAGGAATCCCCGCTCGTTCGTCTGGCTGGCGCGAAATGGCGCTACTGGTACCGTCTCTGCGAAATGTAATTTTTTGGTTCGCCGTCGCGGCAGGGAATGGGGATTTCCGATTAATTCTGACCGAATCAGGGAAGTAGTCACCCAAAGTATACACCCACGGAATGCAGGCAGAGAATCTTGAAGCGTGGACACGAGAAAGCTGAACTAAATGAACTGTACAGCCGCCCACAGACTTAACACGAATGACGGAACGCGTGGCCTGGACTGCCGTCAGCGCCACGAAGCGATCGTCATCGGTGCGAGATAATTACTCTCAGTATGTTTACGGTGGCGGACGATAGCTGGTGCGCTGAAATTCTCAGTCTTGCAATTAAACATGATACACCAATGTAATCAACCGTTATCGGATCCATGGGGAGGATTGCATAGTGGAAGAAAAACACGAGGCAAAAAACTCCAACACTTTGCAGCGTCACTATAGTCAGTGTCTGGAGTCGAGTGTTGCTGTCATCGGACAGGTATACTGTATTCGGCTTATTCTTGGTGACCACATTTCAAAATTTTCTCGGATTATCTCTGAGGAGAGATGGGAGCGTGTGGTGATAAAATTCTTTCTTTGCCTCGGACGCAGTTTTTTTTTTTTTTGTACTCAGTGTTGGCGCGCCAGCGTTCGGTTGTTCGTGTTGCTTTGACCCGCAAAAATCGCCTTTTCTTTTTGTTAGCGGAAGTCGCAGGCGTGCGTTGAACCAGGGACAATGAGGGTTAGATATGATGCGTTTCTGAGGGATGCATTTATTAATAAAAAAATGGACTAAATCATGAATTCACGGTATACAGAGTCAGAGTCTGCGTTTTTGTAGTCATGATAAACTTTCGACGCCTTGGTAGCGGGAACAGAAGCGTGCAGTTTAAAATAATTTGGCCAATAAACACTAAGACCAGACCTTTATTTGAAATAGAAAACAAGTTTAGGTGTTGTAGTGAAAATAAGGTCAAGGGTGTTAGCAGACTGCTGTGCAGATCGTATACGCCGACAAGCAATTTGCTCAGCGCTCGAATGAACCATCAGAGGTGGGAGGAGAATGATGTCATGCCATTAATTGCTAGAAAATGAAAATCACTCAGGAGAAAGAGGGGGGGGGGGGCTTGATGGTAACCAGATTATAAACTAGTTTAATACATCGTGTAGCTTAAAACTAAATGTCATGAGGAATTTAGGGGGGCTTGATGGTAACCAGATTATAAACTAGTTTAATACATCGTGTAGCTTAAAACAAAATGTCATGAGGAATTTAGGGGGGCTTGATGGTAACCAGATTATAAACTAGTTTAATACATCGTGTAGCTTAAAACTAAATGTCGTGAGGAAATTGGTGGTCGATACCACGCGCAAAAAATGAAATCACGATATCCGAGAGTGACGTGTGCGCACACTATTCCTAATTATGAAGCGGTATCTAAAGCACAAGAACTCAGACTATCGATTTGAGTGCTAAATCTCTCGAATGCCTAGATATGTTGTTGTTCAAGGCGCAACTGTGCCTAATGCTGCGAAATTTGAGGGGAAAGACCAATTGTTTGGGGGTGCCACTGGCGTTTCCACAAAGCTTCACATTTGGAAAACATATCTGAGTAACCATTGTTTCCTGGTTTAAATTTTTTTTCTTCTGTCTCTTAGTAAGTCGACTGTCAATAATTTCAACTCGAAGAGGGCAGGAAATTAACCTAAGTTATGAGGAGTGCGATATAAGGGGCGCCCCTTTTAATCCACCGTATGTTGACGGGACCGAAGCGTCGTTTTCAACAAACCGAAAGTTCGAGTTAAGGTTAACGAGAGTCAATTTAGCAGTAATGACTGTTGTTCTGAAACAGTGCGTCGTGGGAATAAATTAAGTAGTTTCGTTGTTTTGACTAATGATTAGGTCATGGTGTGCGTTAGATTGGGAGCCTATACGGCGCTGGTAGCTCGTTTCCCGCTTCCTCCGTGAGCTGCCGTTTTCAAGTAAATAATAGGGAGTTTTAGAGTATAGGGGGAACCATTTGTTTAGGGGCAGTTAGGGTAATTGCGGGGCGCCAGTGCGCATGAGCAGAACGATAACCCGTGGGGCGTTATTGTTTTCTATTGTATTCTATTGTAACCGCAGCGCGGGGAGCCGCGAGGGGTGTGGACAATGCCGGCGCGTTGCGCACTTCGGACGCTGTCCGAGGCCTTTGGGCAGATGGGTCACGTGATTCCAGTGGCGCCGCCGCACGGCACAGCAGGCGGCGTCAAGGAGGTTTCCCACGGTCGCAATTGAATGGCCAAGGATCTTTTTCCGCGGAAAAGAGAGTGCTCAGAGGCGCTCGCAGTTGAAGTTCACGGCTTTTAACTTGTGACGCCCACGCGGGACACCTCAGTGGGTCTCGCACTCGGTAAAGTGTGCACGCGAAACCGCGCACCCTGGGCGTCCCGGAGGTGCGGGGTCCACTGGGTGCGGCAAGCCTTGGGCCCCGCCACTCGCATGTACAGGGTCGTCCACTGTTAGTGCGGAGATGAGCCTGGATGCGGTGCTTCGCGTCGTCTGCCACTTCGCACGCAGTGGCCCTCCGAAGAGCGCGCCCGTGCGCTCGCGTGTTCGCACTAAGAGTGGACGACCCTCGCTGTGTGTACCGTGGCTGAATGAAATTGGGTTATAGCACGAATAGTACAGCTCGCCCCACTACCGAAGGCTTTAAAAGGAGCAGCAAGCAAGTAAGGGAGAGCGCGCCGAGTCTCGGTCCAAACCGCGTTTTCTTAACTCCCTTGTATCTTGTCGTTCGTCCCTAATAAACACCTTTTGTTAAGAACCTGGAAGTTGACTGCCTGAACCGGAAACGTGTCGCCAGACGTGCCGACGAATAAGGGGCTAACTGTTCATATACGATCACCGACCACCGTGCCGTCATCGTTCATTGATCACGATGATAATCTGACCAGCCCAAGCAGGCCACCTTTGGAAAGTTAACTCTGTGCACATACGGAGACGCAACAGAATTTTTATATTCAATCCAGAGTTTTTTTTTTTCTTTTCATAAGGAGGTATCTCGCCCTTGCGGTATAAAGTTTGAAGGTGCGAATTTTTTTTTTTCTGGCATTAGATCATAATGCGTGACCGAGAGGGTTACGAGTGGCATTGTGTTTTATTTTGCGTTAGCTGTTTGCTTAGATGGTTGCATAATCTAGGGAATTACGAATACTAACATCTCCTTGAGCGTCGCCATGAAGCTACAAACAAAGGGTTTCTCAGATCGCCGTAGTTGAAGAAAAGCTCACAGTAGTCAGCAGCCTGAATTTACGGTGGTTATACGTTATTGACTGGATTGATAATGGACCATTTGTTTTGTTGTTGGCACGTTATTCTTTTCCTACGTCAGGGGCTACGTCAAAGCGAGGCCAATGGACTGAAGTGGTGCCGCATTGAGCTGAAATAATTCATCTCACCAGTCTGCCGAGAACCATTTGAAGGAGCTCTAGTTTCGGGGCTGGCCAACCGCACCGGATATTCTGCATGCTCGAGGGCATGGGTTTTATATATGGCTTTACGCAGATTCGGCAGTCTACCACTTAGAGGAGCGCCGGACCTCTTTTCTGCAGATAAGAATATCTCCTATTGAGTCATCGTCTTCGTCGTCCCCCCTCTCTGAACGCATGGTGTTATATATGATTACTGCGATAAGCGTCCGCGTATCACCAGAGCACGCTTTGATACCATGCTCTAGGGGTACGCGGGCGACTCGAAAAAGTTTGAGCGTGGAATCGGCGGCGGGCGTGAAAAAAACTATTTACTAATAAATAAAACGCCGCGGTGGCTCAGTGGTTAGGGCGCTCGACTACTGATCCGGAGTTCCCGGGTTCGAACCCGACCGCGGCGGCTGCGTTTTTATAGAGGAAAAACGCTAAGGCGCCCGTGTGCTGTGCGATGTCAGTGCACGTTAATGACCCCCAGGTGGTCTAAATTATTCCGGAGCCCTCCACTACGGCACCTATTCCTTTATTCTTTCATTCCCTCCTTTATCCCTTCCCTTACGGCGCGGTTCAGGTGTCCAACGATGAGACAGATACTGCGCCATTTCCTTTCCACCAAAAACCAATTATTATTATTATTATTAATATATAAAAGGTGTTTGCTCTCTTCCGCTATTCCAGCACCTCATGATGTAGCTAAAAGAACTTTCTTTTTAATGTGAACAGGAAAAAAAGCAGCGTATGTATCTTTTACGAAGAAAAAATCTTTGACTGGCAAAATTTCAGAGACTCGCCCGAAAACTCGCAACATTATTGAATATATTCAGTTAGAACATAGAATAAAATTTAGGAGACATGTTTCATGCGTTACTATGCCAGAAACTAGTATTCAGGGTTGCAGGACTCTTAATGCCGTGCATTTCGCTCAGTAAAAAAAAAAAATCAATCGCTGGCGCAGTTTTTCGGCGTACTCCGCTGTGCAGTGCGGTGTGCAGTACGCTTTGCCGTCTTGGAGAAAACTCGATCCGCTACAATGCTGGTGGCACGGAGTCGTTCAGAGCGCGCCCGGTACCTGCAGAGAGGCTCGGAAAGCAGCGAAGCTCCTCGGCAGCGGCTTAAACGAAAGTTACAGACGGGTAACTGTCGATAGTCCGGGCTGAGCGAAACAGTCATCTCTGTCCTAACTAAAACCAGACGAATGGACGTCATCTTTTCGCACAAAGCTGTCGCTTGCATCTACAAAGTCAAGTGTCGATGCTACGGAATCGCGAGGACACCGTCGCGGCTGACCAGGGTCGATGCATCCTAGTCGGTGCAAGACGAGGACGCCGCGTTGGGCCCCATGCTCGCCGCGATAGCTTTGCGTTGCCAAGTTTTGCGGGAAGTTAAAAAAAAAGATTTCCACATACGGCTGACGAGAAAACTGAATCCGAAACTAAAGTACGGTTCTTTTGCAACATACTGCTTGGCTTTACTGCCGTGCCCACGGAGATGTGCTCAGATTGCTGCTGACTGCTGGTATGCTTGTTTTTTTACTCCTGCTTCGTGGTGACGTCAGACGTGGAAAGCAACCCCGGCGCCAACGTTACGGAAAAAACTAAATGCCATTCTTGGTGAACTTCAGGAGGTAAAAAATGCTGGCAAATGTGCGCTATGCTACACTTACAGAGTTGAATAAGAAGCTTACAAAAATTAGACGAGGTCTTGGAGTTAACCGAAGTGAACGAATCGAAAATAGAAAGAAGGAATGGCACAACATCGAAAGAAGGAGCTTTGTTGGCTCAAAATAGAAGGCTGGCTGACCTCGAAGACCGAGCTCGCAGAGACAACCTTTTAGCTTTCGGTATTCAGTAGGCCCCGGCGAAAATAGGCAGGATCTTGACAATAAACTTGTCGGCCAGGTTTTCCGAGAAAAGCTTAGCGTTAGTGTCAGTTCAGTGGAACGCATTCATGGGATTGGTAGGCCGGGAAAGGATAAGACAAGACCTGTGATTGCCCGCCTGTACAACTGTAAAGAAGAGAAACCCGTGTTTCAGAACTGCTCGAAACTCAAGGGTACCGGCATATCACTTTCCGGCTATTATTCTCAGGAAACCTTGCAGATAAAGAAACTGTGGCAATCCGGATTAACTGATAGTCGTCCAGGTGACAAACTGAAACTTGTCCACGACAAGTTGTTTCTGAACGGTGATGTCTACTAGCGGGTGGAGCAATGGCAAGAACTGCAAACTTTAACTTCGTAAGAATTATGAATCAGATGACTGACGTTCTCGTGCTAAAGAGGAGGCTTCGTAGAATGTTCGTATTGCTTATTTGAATGAGGAAAATGCGCGCAATAAACTAGAACACCTTGAATGCATTTTGCTGTCGTATGATCCCCGCATAGTTATCACAGAAACGTGACTTTGCGCTGATATCATCAGAGTGTTGCGTTTTTCTAAGTTCATATTGTTGTCGGAAATATCCTGAAACAAAAGTCATCCTATGGCAATTCTTGTGAACTGTACACTTTCATTCTTTCCGCCGCCACAAGTTGATAACGATCACGAAAGCTTTTGCAATAAAGTTAATTCAGCGGCAACACAGTTATTATCGCGGGAGTTTACAGGCCACCTGTATCCGCACCGGAATAATTGTTAAAACTCTATGAGCACTTAGAAAAATACCATTATCAAAATATTAGAGTAGGTGGAGACTTTAACCTTCCCAGTATTAGCTGGGTGGAAATGAAATGCTCTGAGGTGTTGTTTGACATGCTGCTTGCCAATAACCGTACATAAACAGCCTTTGTCACAACACGTGTAGCAGATCCTGTTTCCTCAATTTTAGATTTTTTACTTTGTTCCAACCTCATTCAGGATTGTGAAACGCAGGTTCACGATGGCATTTCTGATCACAATCAAATTTATGTGATTTGTGTTTTCCCGCGTTGGTCCCGGTCTTGTCCGCCTGTTGTTCTAAAACGCTATTCTGCTGCCGATGATGTTCAAATCTGACGTTACTTAGGGGACTGTTTTTTCTCGTTTTATGACGACATTGACGCATAATGGACCAAGTTTTAATCCTGTTGACACTGCTGTATACGAAACTTTATTGCAGGTAGGCTGAAAAAGGCTGGCCGAGGGAGCCCGTGGATAACCAGACAGCTGCTGCATATAAGACGTAGGCTTATGCGCCGCAGAAAATTAAAGCGCGTTGATGACAAAATAGTTAAAGAACTAAAAAATCGGCAGCGGCTTAAGTTGGCTAACGCTGCAATTCAGCGAAAAGCAAGGACGCTTACTAAGCGTTTTAAGCTCGTCCATGGCAGCTCCGCTACACGCTCGGGACAGCCGTTCTATATATACCCACACGATCATGTGGCTATGACGTGTATCACATGGTCTTACGACACCCCCATCGGATGTCATTACATGGCTTCACACCACCCCATCGGATGTTCTTAAGGTCAAAAGTCATACTAAAGGTCACCCAATGTCAAAGGTCAACATATGGTCATACACGGCTAACGTGGTTGGGCAGTAGGTCGTTCAAGGTCATTCTCCAGCCTACGCGACGACTGTTTTGCCTAGCGTAGTGAAGCTTTTCGCTTTTACACTGACACTCTTAGCCGCTTTGATTCAGAACCCCGCGAAAATTCTGACAGTTCGTGGGGAACAAAGTCGTCGACCGATGGAGCAGATATAGCGTTAGTCTCATCACAGACAGCAGGCAAATGATGATGGTGAAGTGGTTTTAATGAAAATAATAAAAAGGAAGGGACAGATTTTTGCTAGCCCCGGCATCTGCCATCGATACTGAAGCACCTGAGCTGGGGCAGCGGAAATAAAGGATAGCAGGCAGAATGGAGAAATGAAATGAAAGAGGTGAGGGGACAGGAAGAGAGGATGGGGGGGGGGGGAGGTAATATACAGAAAAAACTATTTACACAATACCAGGCAAATCGCGCAAATGTTCAGTTCTCATTTTCAAAGCGTGCTTTCGAAGTCGGACCATTATTGTGACGTCACTCTCGCAACAGTTCAGTCAGGCACTCCGTAGGGTTTAACTGAATTGCTTTTACGATTAGACGCGAAAAAGTCAGCAGGTCCAGATAAAATTACAGCCATTTGTCTTAAGATATGAGCACAGCTTATAGGTGAATTTCTTCTCACAATATTTAATAACTCCTTAAAATCTGGTAAAGTACTGACCGATTGACGGCTGACTCAAGTAGTTCCAAATTTTAAGAAAGGTAGCCCGCTAGAAATCAGTAATTAATGGCCTATTTAATTTACGTGTATTTGTTACAAGTTGCTGGAGCATATTCTGGTGAAATATTTATATACCCTTTTGGTTAAGCGCATTATCATAAAGCGCAGCATTATTTCCTACGGGCTATTTACCAACACGCAATTAACAGTAAAAATTTAATGAATTAACTAAAGTTCTAGATAAGAATGGTCAGGTAGACGTAATATTTTTGGACTTCTCCAAAACTTTTGACAGGGTTAAAGATGAAAACAATTGGTATACCCTCCGAAATAATCAACTGGGTTATATCTTACTTGACTAACGGAAAACAATATGTAGATGTATAGACGGCGCATGCTCTGGAAATCGATGTTTACTCGGGAGTGCCGCAATAATCTGTAATAAGACAGGTCTCCTGTAATATTTATCTCAATGAGCTCGTCCACTGTGTGAAGTCAACTTTGTCAGCTAAAGTGTTGGGGATGATTGCGTCATTTTTAAGACTATAAATTCGGTTACTGATCAAATTGAACTGAACTTAAATCTAAAATTACTGGTAGAATGGTGTGGCAAGTAGGGTATGATTATTAATTTTGAGAAAAAGTGCATATGTGTCTTACTGATAAAAAAACAAACTAGAATTTTCATATAACATGGACGGCGACGTGATTAAACAAGTAGCGAAATATAAGTGCTTAGGCGTGGCAATTACATCCATGGTCAAATGGACAGCACACATTGACAACGCATGCTCTTCAGCTCGTAAAAAATTTAGGCTTCTTAAAACATACATTAGGAAAATCAAGTGAACTGGGAAACAAGACGTCCAAAGCCATAGTACCCAAGAATTGTGTGGGACCCTCACAAAACGGTAGATATAGAAAAAATATAAAAAAAACTTCGAAGGTTAGTCGCTCGTTTTATATATTACCGCTACAAGCGCCGGGACTCTTCCGTCTGCTGTGTTGCATGAAACAAAATTGGAGTGCTTGAAAGAACAGAAAAATTGCTCAAATTAATTTTATAACTAAGCACAGATCCCCAAGAATACACGACTAAACGCACGTCTAAAAAGTCTCGTTATAAGCGTGAACACTATATCGAACCTACTTTTGCTTGTACGAATGTCTATAAGTACTAATTCTTTCCGAAATAATACGATCACTGACTGGAACGCACTTCAGCATGATTCTATTCTGTATGCTTGCCCCCGATACGTGATTTGAACCGTCACTTGACGTTGTCGATTATGCGCTATGGTATTGACGGCGTGTATTGTTTCCTTTCTTGTATGGCTTCTTCATGCGTGTCTGCATCTCGGTTGGTTTGGTATAAGTATGCGTACACATTTTTGGTATCTGCTTCTTCTGCTTGGACCGTATTTGGTCCGCCGTATGTGATAAATAAATAAAAAATGAAGCGGCCCGGATCGCACAGAATGGCCCATTTCGTACCGTCGTTCAAATCGAAACCGCTTGAAGGAAAGAGTTAATGTGGGAAAGTATAGAGTTGATTTTAGAAAAAAAAAATGTTTTGATGCAACGTGTTTCGGAGGTGACGGCTGCGTCGTTCTATCCAAGGTTTACCACATAACTGGCGAAGTTGAATTCACTACATGCCAACAGCATCTCCAGATGACCTTTCGTCAGTCCTGTCTTGGACCAGCCGCTGCCACTGATGTACCCTAGCAAACTGTTTGATCTAATCACTCCACCTTGTCGGATCTCTGCCGTCCATGTGCGGTGAGACGTCAGTGCACGTTAGAAAGCCCCGGGTGGTCTATGTTAGTCCGGGGCCCTCCGCTATGGCTCCCCCCGTGTTTTTTTGGGACGTTAAACGCCACATGCCATGCCGTACCGTGACATACCATACCATAGTATTCCATACCATGCCGTGCCATAACATGCCATACCACACACGTACGCGCACAAACATTCTCACGAGCGTGCACACATGCACGCAAATCTTGGAAAATGAACGGTCCAGAGTTTCAGGAGACTCCGCGATGGAGACCAAAGAATGAGCTCCCGCAGGCGATTGCGTATTCAGAGCTGTGAATAGTTCACAAGGCGAAAAAGCATGGAGACGTTGAAAAACGAAAAAAAAAATATGGGCCCACAGGCGACAGGTATGAAAATCGTATATGCCGTGGAAAATGCCGCTAAGGGCTACGGCAATTAGAAACACTGTTCTGAGGAACGACTATTCCTTTTTATTGCAAACAGCGTGGACGAGAACTAAGAACACGTATACAGGAGGAGCGCGAGTTGTCACTCGGTGCTTGTGCTGTACACTGTGTGTAATACTTAAAGGGAACAGAAGGAAGTGGTTAAACCTGCCTCTTAACGCGGAGGAAAGTAGGTTTCATCGCGAAGCAGGAGCGTAGCTTCAGGCTCCTCGTCTCGAGCTCTCGCGCTTTTTTTTCACGTCGCGCCGAAACCTACTTTTCCCGAGTTAAGAGTCTGTTTAACCTTAGGAGCCGGTTTAACCACTTCTTGTGTTATCTTTAAGTGTGACAGGCACTGTGCATGTATTTTGTTCTCCTCCGTCGTGTATTTAACTCTGTTCACAACAGAGTATGCGTCCAGAACTAGCCGAAGCAGGTACCTGGGGAATGATTTTTGTTTTGCTCGTCATTTCTGCACCGCTTTCTCCGTTACTCGAAGCGATGTAAATTTGCTTTCCACTCAACAAGTTGGCCATTCATCCTACATACGACACGTACTCGAGCGCAGGTTTCCCCGCTAGACTGGATTAGAGTAATCCTTTTTTCTCCACACACTATAGGCACTTTACTGGACAGACATAGTGCGTTAGAGGAATGCCGTCTGCGTATGGTTTCCTTCTTTTACTGCGCTATCACTAAGGCTTCCAATCTCGAAGAAACCCGTTGTCTGTTTATCTGAAGCCAGCGAGACCTGCCGGAATAAAATAAATACGGCCGTGACTGGGTTTCGAACCCGCGGTGGTGCGAACAGATCAGCTTCGCTTGCATGTGCACGAGAGCGTTAATCTATCGCGGCAACTTTTTTTCCCCTCTACTGCATGGAAAAATTGGTGAAAAGGAGAATCTGAATACGCTCATGGCAAAAAACACGAGGCCGCGTAATACGAGCCCATCACACCCCCGCACGTCTCCACCGTCCAAAACAAAATTCCGGGAGGCACGCACAGGCATTTGGACAGGGGAGTCAGCTGTAGGCGGATATTCTAGGGAAGCATATGCTCCACGCACACGATCACCTCTCGTGTTTAACAGCCATTGCCTCGCGCTGTACATTGCATATCGTCGTCTTCATCAAGATCCATCCGTGCGCACTGGATCCAGAACACACCGCTATCGCAGCGCCCTTTAAATTACGTTAAGCTGTACCAAAATTTTATAGTGCTCTACCACTAAGGTCCCCAATCGCCGATTTCGTCGATATTTGCTTGAAGCTTGACCGTGAAAGCCTTATCTCGAAGCGAAACGAAACGCGACGTAAGCTGTATTGGTTGTCATTTTTTTTATCACCATGAGTAGTGCGCAATTAAGTGGCGTTAAGAGCACTTTATCAGTTAATGACTCGCTTCCATTCAACGGAAGGAAACAAAAAGTGCTTCATCGTGGACGTTTTGCATCATTATCGCCCATGACGGCGGCAATGATGTACGAGCGCTTTACCGCTTGGAGTGTGTTTTCTTCGCGTTTCATTCTCATATCTGGTGCTGTTGTGAAAGTATTGACGTTTCGAGCGGTGTCATTGACGTAAGCGGCTCGCGCTCTTGGGCGCACTCGGTGAAGTGAATGTAAATTAAATAAGAAAAATAATATCCTGCCCGCACCGACAATGGCACAACGAACTCAGCGCCACTAGCATTCGTTGGGATGGCCAGGAAAAATAACAAAAAAATTGGCAGTGGCTTAACTTGGGCTAACCCTGGAATTCAACGAAAATCAAGCACGCTTGCAAAGCGCCTGAGACTTGTTCATGGCAGCTCCGCTACACGCTCGCGACAGCCGTTCTATACAGTATTGTGCGTTTTTATCGCTGACACTTTCAAAAATTTCCCCGCCTCAACCGCTGGCTCGTTTGCGGTGAAACTGCACACAGAGCTTGCGTATTATGGTAACTTTTGTATCGTAGCAAGTTTGACAAAGGTACTTACTTAGTTCAGGCGCACATGATGCGAAAACGTAAGCGTTTACGAGAGATCGGCGAGCCAAAACCCGCCGACGACGCTTTTTCGCTGAGAACCGGCAGTGGCGCCATCTGTTTTCGTCAGCGGAAAGCGTCACGACTAGGCCGCCAAGGCGAGCGTTGCAAGGAGCGCGGGCCCTTTGAATATGCCGTTCGGCATTTGCGTCTGCTTCAACTGAAGCGCTTACAACATTTTCGGCTAATTGAGCGGAAAAAATATCAGAACAACAGATGTAAAGAGGCTTTACCTTTCAAAGAATATTGTTTGCAACGCTCGTCTCGGCGGCCTAGTCGTGACGCTTTCCGCTGCCGAAAACAGATGGCGCCACTGCCGGTTCTCACGAAAAAGCGTCGTCTGCGGGTTTTGGCTCGCCGATCTCTCGTAGACGCTTACGTTTTCACATCATGTGCGCCTGAACTAAGTAAGTACCATTGTCAAACTTGCTACGATACAAAAGTTACCATAATACGCAAGCTCTGTGTGCAGTTTCACCGCAAACGAGCCAGCGGTTGAGGCGGGGAAATTTTTGAAAGTGTCAGCGATAAAAACGCACAATACTGTATATACCCACACGACCACGTGGCTATGACGTGGTATCACATGGTCTTACGGCACCCCCGTCGGATGTCATCACGTGGGTTGGCATCCCCCTTGGATGTTCTCAAGGTCAGAGGTCAACCCAAAGGTCACCCAATGTCAAAGGTCAACTGAAGGTCATGGGTCAGGGGCCAAGGGTTCGACACCATAACTACCGCATATGGTCATACACGGCTAACGTTGTTGGGCTGAAGGTCGTTCGTCATTTTCCGGCCTACGAGACGACGGCTTTACCTAGCGTAGTGAAGCTTTTAGCTTCAAAAATAGCGGCACTGACAGATGTCATAGTGAGGCTTAGTAAAATAACAAAAAGGAAATAACAAGGGAATAACTTTAGAGTGGGTGAAGGGAAAATATAAATGAGAATATTGTCGTCCTGCCCGCACCGCCAATTGGCACAACGGGCTATCTCCACTGACAGTGGGAAGCGTCGTGAGTTCCTTGCCCCTGCTCTTGGAAGCAGCGGCTAACTTTGAACCTTTCGTGTTTATACTTCGTTGATATTGGCCTCCTTGCCTAAATACTGGAGATCGTGTCTGGTGCAACCATTTAAAATGACTCACCTCCAAATTTCAGGGCCGCTGTATAATATTTGTCACTTTTTTCCTTCCCGGATAATTTCCTGCCTTATCCTTGTAGGTCATTTCTCTCCTCAGTGTCGTTCTGCAAGCAAGGTAGCAGGAGGCCATTTTAGGCTGGCGGGCAAAAATATCGGCACTTCGAATGAGCTCATCAATTCTGTATCTCTCTAAGAGAAGCCCGACTGTGAACGATGAATGTGCTGGTTGCGATTGCGGGTACAGTGAACTCCGGGGGCAGTGCTCGCGGGACTCGTCGTTTTGATTGCGTCAAACTCGTGCAGAAGCCTGGCTCGAACTTCGGAGGTGAGATGGCAAGAAGCGCTGCGTGTGCTTGGGTGCACCGTGGGAACGGCCGATAACTCGCGCTGCTAAGTGGGCTGCCATTTTATCAGGCGGGGATCCTGGCACTTCTCGGGTGCTTTCCGAAAAGAAAAACAGTGAATAGAAACGGTAACTGCGGGCCTACTTGTACCCTTTTAACATTGACGAATTCGTTTTAGGTGCGTGCCCCTGAGTGTTAAATGATTCAACACTGTCAATTTCACCGAAATACCGGAACAAAAGTTTTTTCAGGTGCCTTTCAGTGCAAGAGAATGCCAACTAGAAATAACTGGATATAACTGGATCATCTTGCAAGTGAGCTGGAAAGAAAAAAAATACACTTGGTATTACAAAATTCGTTAGGGTCTTATGAAACGCCACTTACACGGTTACACGGTGCGTATACGCATTGTGTTTGTTGACGTTATCAGCTTTGGCTCTGGCATGCCCTTGCGGGTGCGAGGCCTTAGTTATTTCAGTGCATATCAGCCCCGTGGTCGCTTAGCCCTGGCGTTCACTGTATGGGGAACCTGCGCTGCCAAGGTGACACTGCAATTGTTCCATTCGGTGACTAAAAACTGCTTTTGTCAGCCGCTTGGGCCGCTGCAAACGCGAGAACACATTCTTCGCGATTAGATACCCGCGTTTGGCTGACAGCATTCACTGCCTAGCTTCTCTCGGCGCAGCCCAGATAGCTGACGCAGGGCACGTGCGCCTTCGACAGAGCGCGGAGGCTCGCGCCAATAAGCGCCTGAAGGTGGCGCGGAAAAGTACTAATAGTACTACCCAAAATTGCTTGCTGTTCTCGCTAGGCAGTGTGTTATGGCGCTGCAATCGGCACCGCAAACTTCAGCGCGCCTATTTCATTTTCCTGTGCTGCCACCTCGCGTACAACGCTGGAAGCTCACTGGAAGGGTACTGTGCGCACAACCCGGCCGGACTGAGTGCCGCTGCGGAGCACGTTTTGTTGGAATTTCTCAACGATGGCGTGTCCTGGGCAGCACCTGGTACCTGGAGGATTTCTAGGATTGACTGTTGGCTGGGTGCGAAGTCCGAGGCAGGCTGCTGTGCCCACCGAAGAGCAAGTTCTTCAGTATCTCCGATCATCCGGCATGCGATGCGATCGCGCAGCTGAGCAAGGGCCGCCGCTTCTGAGATGAAGGCTACATTCGGAACATAATGTTCAATGAAATATCCCGGATCAATGAGGTTGGCGTTTTCCGCTGTATATGCCTGCCATGCATGAAAGGTGGATAGTACATGGTGCACGCCGTAGCACAGAAAACAACTGGGGACAACAGTTTTCACAAGCAATCGTTGCGCTCAAGCGCTGCCGAATAGCTACACGAGCTATAAAAGCACAAGCGTACTCGCAACATGGCAGCTCTGCTAGCATTTCACTTTATTTTCCCACAGCACACCGCTGCATAGGTTAAACAAGCGTGCGCGTCCATAAAGACGAGCGCGAGAGGCGCACATTGAGCCATTCCGGCGATACCACGCAGAGCTCTTCATCATGGATATGATGCGAACACACGCATAACGTACCTTCTTCTTCTTCTTCTGCCTCTTAATACATGGCACATACCCACACGGGGGGGGGGGGGGGGGGGGGGGGATTGGCCAGGGTGTAGTGGCATAAACAAGGAAATTTCCATAGGAGATTACAACAAAATTTTAGCACCATGCGTGAATACTCTCGTAGCTTCTTTTTCATTGTCCACCCCATCGCGCTTTGAAAGCGGCTCACAGCACTTGCCCCATTTGGCCTTCTTGCTTGAGAAAGCACAAAGCGCCGGAACGAAGTCTGGGTGCCGCGGTGGCATTCGAGGCCTTCCTTCCCATGAATAAAACACTTCGTGATCGACTGCACACGCATTTAAACACAGTACCTCGTCCGTACCTGTCACAGAGTGATTCCCGCAGTCTTGACGTGCTTGACAGTGCCCAAGGGCGGCCACGATCGTCGAGCCGGCGAACTTGCTTTTATCCACGCTTCGCGTCGAAGGCGGTCTCGGGATGCGTTCGAAAAGCGAAAAAATCCGAGTTTGCTTCCCTTTACATATTGGGCATTTGAGACGTATACAACACATGCCGTAGGCATCGCCAAATGCGTCGCGCTGAACGCCCGACGGCTGCAGCAACGCACCCCGCGTAGGAAGTTGGTTTGTTTACACTTCCACGGCCGGTCTCGAGTGGAGCGCGCGACACTTCCAATATGTTTCGCGACACCGCCGCCAGGGGATGGGCGCATGCGCAGTCGCGTCGTGAAAAAGGCGGAAAACTTACCGACGAAGCGGTAGCTCGGCTTGAGCTTGGGATTTGAGCACTCAAGATTGAGCTCTCTCCGTGTCAAGCTGCAGTGTGCACTTTTTATGTGCCTGGACATGAGGCCTCTCACAACTTCTCTACTTTTAATTTATTTCAGTTTCAAACAGAAGTGTACAAGTAGCCGATCCAAACGGAGAATACAGTTTCATGATCTACTCGAACATAGGCTCTTGTATTGGTCTATCCAGGCAAATAAGACAAAAGACGCCCTGGGTCGCCTGACTAGGCCTCATTTCCGAACGGATTTGTAATACACGTAGGCTGTAGAAGAAAGCGTTTCATTTCCATAACATAATGTGACGATCTTTAGTTGACCTAAAGTTGACACTTTTGGCACGCGTTGCAGCTTAGGTTGCTGCTGTTCTGTCCGTTTCGCAAGCCGTCTTGTTGCGTTTTGCTAGCAGTGCCTTGCCTCGCCGTTAATCGACCACTGACATCCCTCCTCCAGTAAGGTATCTGGCCATCTTGCAATGCTTCATGACAACATTCACTGCCATGTGAGCGTTAAGTCAAACAGTGATATTACACTTCTTTTTTTGTTTCACTGACAGCAGTTGTTATTCAAAGAAGTGTAAACCAAGTATTAGTCCGAAAAATTAAGTTTATTTCTATTACTGCTGCATGATTCCCGTTTCTTTTTGTTATACCTATAAGGCCTGGCAGGTCTGAAGGTATGACAAATTACAGCAGAGATGTGTGAAAACAAAATTTGTTTGCGTTTGCAAAAGCATTTCTTTTTATAGCTATGCTTTATGGAAAAGCTTTTCTCTGTATTTTGAACTACTTGTACTGATAATCGAAATCGTTTAGTTCGATTTGTGACCAGTTTTCATTATTCGTTTCACACCCGAAAATATTCGCATACCTCTAATAATTTTATTTTCTGGCCGCTTCGCAGAACATTGTGTTTGTAATTTAACTTGGCAGCGTTCGAAAAATATTAGACGCGATTTGCACTTTAATATTTGAATAAGCTTCGCACCTAAAATTTTGCTATCTGCACAGCTCTTAAAGTAAGTCATTCGCATCATTTGGGTTTTCAAGGCGTTGAATGTCATCCCTTTCAATTTGAAGTAAAAGATTTCGGAAGGAAACGTTAGCTGTGTCGTTAAGGGCTCTGTTGAATAATACAGATTCGGTTGCAGTAAGCCGAGTTCTGACAGGCAGAAAACAAAATAATAGCATTTGATCACTGATCCCAGTTGACAAAAGGCCCGCGCATAGTCCATCGTGTAAGTGGCTAGTTAGGCATTTCATTATCATCAGCCTGACTACGCCCACTGCAGGTTAAATGCCTCTCCCATATCTATCCAATTAACCCGGTTACGGGCCACCCGCAGCCACCTTATCCGCACTAACTTATTAATCTCATCCGCCAAACTAACTTTCTGCCGCCCCCTGGTACGCTTGCCTTCTCTTGGAATCCAGTCCGTTGCCCTTAACGACCATCGGTTATCTTGCCTTCGCATTACATGCCCTGCTCACGCTTATTTCTTCTTGCTGATTTAGACTGGGATATCATTAACTCTCGTTCATTTCCTGACCAACTGTGCTCTCTTCCTGTCTCTTAACGCTACACCTATCATTTTCATTTCTATAGCTCGCTGCGTTGTCCTCAGTTTAGGCTCAACCATTTTCGTTAGCCTCCACGTTTCTTCCCAATACGTGCTAGTGGTAAGACGGAGCTGTTATTTCGTTTTCTCTTGAGGGACTATGGTTAACTGCCATTCATGATCTGAGAGAAGCTACGAAATGCGCTCCACGCTATTCTTATCCTAATTATTTCACTTGCGTTGTCCGGGTCTGCGGTAACTACCTGCCATAAGTAGATGTATTCCTCTGCCACTTCCAGCGCCTCGTTACCTGTCGTTAACTGCTGTTCCTTTTCGAGACTGTGGAACGTTGCTTTATTTTTGTGCATATTAATTTTTAGACCCACCTTTATGCTTTGCCTGTCTAGGTCATTGGTCATGCTTTGCATTTCATTCCTTGAGTTACTTTAGTCATCAACGAATCGCTGATTACTAATGTATTCTCCATTAAATCTTATCCCGAACTGTTCCCAATCCAGCACTCTGAATACCTCCTCTAAACGAGCGGTGAATATCACTGGAGAGATCGTGTCTCCTTACCTAACACCCTTCCTTATTAAGATTTTGTCACTTTTCCTATGGAGGATTACTGCGGCTGTGCAGCCAGTATAGACATCTTCCAGTACTTTTACTTATGGCTCTTCTACACCCTGATTCCGTAATGCCTGCATGACTGCTGGTGTTTCGACTGAATCAAATGCTTTCTCGTAATATATGAAGCCCATATATTGGGGTTGGCTATATTCAGCGCATTTATCTATCACCTAATTGCTGCTGTGAATATAGTTTACTGTCAAGTACCATTTACGAAAGCCTGCTTAGTACTTTGGTTGACTGAAGTCTAAGGTCCGTATTCTATTGGTGATTAACTTGGTAAATACCTCGTAGGAAAAGGGCACTAAGCTGATCGGTATGCATTAGACATAAACATCACTAAAATTTTCGCTGTCAGCTTTGATACGAATTTAAACATCAGTGACATTTATGGGGCCAGCCAGTCCATATTAAGCGCGATGGATCGGCGCATGGGCACACCCCCTAGGATCGTGTGATGGAGTGTTCCTCCGCGCCGCTCCCGTAGCAAACGCGTGGGAAACGATCTAAATGGCGTAGCCGCTGCGAAGTATTCGTGCGCACTATTTATTTATTTATTTACTTTATTTATTGTGCATACTTTAAAGGCCCGTAGGCACTACAGTAAGGAGTAGTGAGTTCGTTACATAAGTTGCAGCAACAAAAAAGAAACCGTAAGGCACTTTCAACCGCGATCTTGAAGTGAATGACATCACAAATGGAAAGTGTGGAGGCGGGAAGGCGGTTCCGTTCAGCAGCTGTTCTTGGCAAAAAAGAATGGCACGATTTAGTACGGCAAGTTAGCACTTCAACTTTGTGTTGATGGTCGATGCGAGGTGTGATGTAGCTGTGTGTGGTGAAAAGATTTTATTTCAGGAATGGATTAAAGTTGTATATTTTATGAAAAAGACATAGGCGAAAGTGCTCGGGACGTAGTGAGAGGTCAGGCAAGATAAGTGCATTTTTCATGCACGTGACGCTGGAATGATGTGAATAATCAGAGAGTATAAAACGGGTGGCGCGATCTCTAGATGCTTTCAAGGGAAGTGGTGAGATTAGAATGAATAGGATCCCATATGGCGCAGGCATGTTCTAATTTTGGACGGACGAGTGTTTTGTACAGAGTAAGATTTAGTGAGGTGGGGGCTGATGAAAAGGTGCATCTTAGATAGCCTAAAGTTCAGCGTAGCATTGTTAGTGACATATTCAACATGCAATATGTAGATACCTATAATAAGTTAACAACCGACAAGACAGTACTATTAATACAAAATGAGGGCATATTAGGAGGGTTAGACCGGAGGGAAGCACGCATACACTTGCATTTGTTAGTGTTAAGCGGCATTAACCATTTGTTACACCAATTGGATATTCTGTTGAGATCATCTTGAAGCTTAGAGGAATCATTAGACTTAGTTATAGACAACGCAATCATCAGCGAACAGCCTAATGTTGAAATTAGAGATACAGTCAGGACGATCATTAAAGTAGATTAGAAAAAGTAGGGGACCCAGTGCCGATCCTTGGGCTACGCCGGAGGTAACGGAACAAGGTCTGGGCGTTAATTCATTAGCAGCTACATACTGAGTCCTGTTAAAGAGAAAATCCTTAATCCATGCTAATACCTTTGAGTCAACGTTATGAAGGGAAAGTTTGAAAATCACTAAATCGTGAGAAACAGAATCGAAAGGTCGCGGCCAGGATTACACAGTCGGTATCAAGTTGTTGATCGGCATTAAAGGGACTATGCAATAAATTAATTGAGATTACGTAAAGCAGACGAGAGATAAGCATTTCATCACTTGTCACCCCAATGCAAGAATTTTTAAGCTAGCATCAATAACAACGAAGATATAGACGATTAAAAATTACGCTCCTCCTCTTCCCCTCAACTCGTCCACGCGGGGCACCAGACAAAAATAGAGACAACAGCTCTGGGACTGGGCCCCGCCCATGAATACGTCATCCGCTGGCGTTCCTTTTGCAACTTCCGGTTGTCGCTCCTAGCACCCCAGCAGCAGCGTCGGTGGCGTGATTGCGGCGCGCGTCGGGTTTCTTTGGTTGTCGTCTGTTGTAGTTAGCAGCAATGGACCCGGACCTCGAGGCGCGACTGCTCGCTCTTACGGCCGCGATGGGCATCGAGCCCTATGCGTTCACGCCGTACCGACCGAACGCCAGCGACGACAGTAGCGACTCGGCGAGCCACTGCGAGTGGCTCCGAAACTCCCGACAGAAGGAGGCGGCAGAGGAGTATTGAAACCATATGCGCGAAGGCTCGCGCTTGCCCGAGAGGGTCGCGCGGCGGCACGAGCAGAGCGAGAGAGAGAAAAACATTTATTGAAATCTCAATGAGATTAGCGGTGGGCCGTCGTCTTCATCGTTGACGTCTGGCCTCTTCGCAAGGTCGGGCCCCTATTCCAGGGCTCCGCTGAGTCTTGCTACTTCGCATGCGTGCTGCACAAGGGCCCTTTGGGCTGTGAGCTAGCTGCTGGTGAACAGACCCTCCCATTGCTCCGCACTCGGGGTTTTGAGTTTGTGGAATGCATAATTGTGTTTGCACTCTCATGTAATGTGGTATAGCGTGGGGGTTTCCCCGCACCACGGGCATGTGTCCCTGAATTGTGTAGGGTACATTTTGTGTAGAATGTATAGGTTGAAGAATGTTCCTGTTTGTAGTCTCCGCCAGTTCACTGCTTCTTGTTGTGTTAATGAGTTGTGTGGCAGAGGGTACTTGAGCCTCTGTCCTCTGTAGCAATTTAGCAGCTCCGCATATACTGGCTCCACTATGGTAGGGTTCTCTAGGGTCTCCAACAGCTCAGCTCGGAACGTGATCTCGCAAACTAAGCTGTCCACACTTGAGTTTCCCTCTATCCCCGTGTGTGCCGGTATCCAGAGTATCTTGTGGGTTACTTTTTGACTAGGGGGCCCTGTTTCGAGGAGGATTCTTAGGGCCGCCTTGCAGACTCTACCTTGCGCGTAGTTCCTGCATGTGGATTTCGAGTCTGTTAATATGATCAGTGATTTGTTTCTCCGATATCCTTCGGCCGCCGCTAGTGCAACGGCGACTACCTCCCCCTCTGCTACCGTGTGGCCCCGTATGGTTGCGTATGTGATCGGTTTGCCGGCATAATCCACGACTGCTGCGGCGGCATTGATTATTCTTGTGCGTTTATCCCACGGATAAAGCAATGCGTCCGTGTACACTGTGTTTTCCAGTTTACCCAAATGGCGTTCCACATAATCTGCCCGCGCCTGTCTTCTAGCCGCGTGGAGATTCGGGTCCATGTTCTTTGGTATAGGACAGGCTTGGAGGGTTTTGCGGATGTTGTCGGGGATATCGGCGGATCGATCAAAATGCCCTTCCATGTCGTAACCTAACCTCTTTAGGAGTGCTCGGCCGGCGGCTGACGTTTGGAGTCTGGAATTCTGCGTCTTGACCTGTGCTTCCGCTAGTTCGCTGAAGGTGTTGCTGAGCCCCAGCGGCAGCAGCTTGTCGTTTGGCGTGTTTCTAGGCAGGTGTAGCGCCGTCTTGTATGCTTTTCTTAAGAGCGTGTCAGCTTGTTCCCTTTCTTGCTTGTTCATGGGGTGGTACGGGAGCGAGTAGGTGACTCGGCTGACCACCAGACTTCTGACCAGTTTTATCGTATCAGCTTCTTTCATTCCGTATCTTCTTTGGGAGACCCTGGTTATCATACGACTCACCTGCTCCGTTGACTTTTGGAGCAGGCTGATCGTGTGGCTGCATTTATTACTTCCTTGGATCCACATGCCAAAGACTCGTATCATGTTTCTCTCTGGTATGTTTTGTCCCTCGAGCTTCACTTCTAGCTCTGCTTGGGTGGGGCGTCTTCCTACTCTTAGGAGCTCGGATTTCTCCGTAACGCAGGTTAGTCCCCTTTCTTTAACACGAGCAGACGATTTTCACGGCTACCGGAAGTGTGCCCGTGACGTCGTGGCTGCCGTGGCTCCAGCGAATGACAGCCTGGCGACATCATGGGTACAGTGACGTCTTTTTTCACGAATTTAGTTTCAAAATCGGTCACTACGAGCACACCAATCGGCCCGCGAAATCTAAAAAACACTGTTTTTAAAAATTCATAATAAATCGCCGGCTCAGTTCCGAAGACTCATACTTGGTGTGAATGCTTCTTAGCATCATTTCTAAGCATTTAAAACATTTTACAAGCGACTTTTTATTCATTGCATAGTCTCTTTAATGAACAAGTCGTTAGTGAAAGAAGGGAGCGGAGTTTCGCAGGAAAAAAAATTATAAAACCATGCTGTGCGTTGTTAAGGAAAGAATAGGTCGCGAGG
The DNA here is from genome assembly GCF_052857255.1 of Amblyomma americanum. NCBI lineage: Eukaryota > Metazoa > Arthropoda > Arachnida > Ixodida > Ixodidae > Amblyomma > Amblyomma americanum. Next base: position 77,141,785 of record NC_135497.1, on the reverse strand, counting down.
AAATTAATAAGATGTGAATAAATTATGTGTTCTAGAATTTTACTTGCAATGCATGTTAATGAAAATGGTGGGTAATTATAGGAGGAATGGGTGTCACCTGATTTATGAACCTGAACCACCTTTCCCACCTTCCAGTCTTTGGACACGGTAGAGAGCTGTACGGACTGGTCAAAAATATTTGATAAAGTAACACTTGAAAACAATCCAGTACACTTTAGCATTTTTCACTTAATGAAGCCGGGACCACAGGACGAAGAAATTTTTAGATTGCTGGTAAGTTTGCCAGCGCCAATCCTGTGAAAAATGATAGGATCCATAGGCGGAAAACCCGTGAATGATAAGAATGGTACAGCTGTAGGTATTTATTGCTGAAAAAAATGATAAAAAGGTGTTATTCAAGATTTCGCAGCACTCGTAAGGCGGAACTGGCACGTTAGACTGCATTAACTGTAGAACATTCTTTTTAGCACCTTTGACAACAGGCCAAAACTTTCGTGGGTTAGAAGCCGTCAACGATGGGAGGGTGTTATTCAAAAATGTGTTTTTGGCTTCAGCAATTGGTGAACAAAATTCACCGGCAATGCGGTGATAAAGTAGCCAGTCATCAGGAAGATTTGTAGCTTTAGCGCGACTAAACACCCGTTTTTTTTTTCTTCTTGTTGCGCAGACGCTTTAGCGAATTGTTGAACCACAGTGAACGGGAATTGGAAGGTACTGTTCTCTTAGGCACGGAGTGTACAGTTAATGAAAGAAGTTTGTTTTTATACAAATACCAGTTTTCATCTATTGTTCTTTGTGAAAAGTTCACGAAGTAGTCTGAAATGAAAGACTCAAACTCGGCGGTTATGGACGAAGCATCAGTTCTGTTGTAATCTAGTATAATTTTTGAGCTTTTTTATTGAGAGCATGCTCATTAAGAGTGAAGTGGATCATTACAGGGTCACTAATTCCCGGCAAGAACGTTTAAGGTGAGACCAAGTTGGGTGCAGTGGTAAGAATAAGATCTGAGGTGTTGCCAGAAGTCTATGTAGTACGCGTGGAGAAGTGTACAAGTTGAATAAGGTTAAAATCATGGCATACGTTTAAAAATTCTGAAAATTGCGAAGAACTCTGTCTCACAGTAACGGAATCATTCGACCAACAACATTCGGAAAATTTAAGTCCCACAGTATAAACAAGGGTGACGTAGGGTATCTAACTACAGTGTTATTAATTACATCATGAGGTTCGTGACAAAACGAAATAGTAGCTGCAGGTGGTCTATAACAGGCGCAGAAAATAAACTCACGGTTGGCAGTGACCACTCGTACACACACAAGTTCTAATGTTGATACAAGGGGAACGATGTGTGACACGAGTGCATCTTTGACAGCAATAAGGACTCCTCCTCCCGATCGAACCTCGCGATCAAATCGGTGTAAGCTATAAGTGTTTTCACAATCCAGTATTTCCCTGCTTTTTATTTTATTGCGGAAAGCCACGTTTCCGTGATAATAACATTGTCAGCGGAACAGGCGGACAACAGAACTACGCGTTTGTTGAGTACACTTCGTGCATTAGTGAAAAGTATTGATAAGTTTTGAGCTCTTTGGCGCAGAGCAGGTAGCTATGAAGAATTGTTTTGCTGAGCGACTGCAGACCCAGTATCGGCCGCTGGTACATGAGAAGGAGGATAAATTTCGCATACGCTATCAGTGGTTGCGCAGTAGGCATAGTTTTTTTTTAATGATAACTTTGTTGTAGCGAAATGGGAAATTTCGCTTGCTAGGGACCTTCACGCGAGCGACGAAAGCCGCGTCGCGAAGAGGTGGCGCGACTCGAGCAGCTCTCACGTAGTACGTCCGTTGCTCAGCAAGGCAAGACCAAGGGAGCGTCAGCGGCAGTGTAGTAAACGAGGCGAAGTCGGGGTCATCAGCATTGGGAGTGTATGTGTAAGATACTTTCAAAGTTGAGTCTAAAACGAATAGCGTTGCTGAGATCTGAATCGAGCACCAATCTGATAGAACAGTGGTAGAACGGAATCGAATAGGAATGGAATATCTTTACAAATATTCGCTCATTGTGCGAACATTCGTACAAAACGAATAATCGTGATAAATCGCAAAGCGTTGGCGGCGGCACTGCGGTACCACGCTATGCATTATGGAGTTATAGCGGCAGCTTTCAAATGACACAGCAACGATTTCCACTAGGGCGTTCGCTACGCAAAGTCAGGACATTAAGTCTACTGATTACAGTGTATTAACTAATGCCATTCCTCCGTTGGTGAGAGGGCTGAGTGGTACGAATGAGCCATGGATTCCGAGATCGGGCATTAAGGCCGGGTTTGCCAAACCTGCCTGAGCCCAGTCGCGGCCGCCGATCTTAGAGGTCTTGGTGTGAGCATTGTGAACGCTGCAAACATAAATGGAACCGTCGCGGCACGGAATCCTCCATTCTCCGTTCTGCGCAGACCGATCGCAGCAGAATGCTATGCGGCGTCGGAGTGGGCCATGCTTTTGAAATAGTCCTAACAGAAAACTACTGGGATCCTTATTCGGACACTCCTAATCGCGAGCGCTACAACGACGCCAAGTCTCACTGGTAGCGCCGACCAATAGCCATCGGGTCTACACTGCGCTCCGCTCACAGCGGTGATGACCTGGCTGCTCCGGCTTCCGCACTTGTTTTAGGTGCTGGGGTCGATATCTGCTTTTAGCTTTCTTTTACGACGTGCTTAGCAAACAGCTCGCGTATTAACGTATGGAATCGTTAAATAGAATAATTCATGCTTAAATATATATCTAGTGAGAGCAAACTCTCCTCAAGATTGTAATGATGAGGGCGACATCACGATAGCGTGACTGTTTACGTAACTCCTGAGGGAAGGCCAATGCACGTTCCTTGCTTGACACAAGACGCAAGCGGCGCTATGCATAAGCAAATAATGTCTTTATGTTCGTAGCAACAGAAGGTTTACCTCCGCTGTGCGATAACGCAGAATAAACGCCGATGATTAGGATCGCCTTGCATGAGAAATGCCTGAGAGCCCGTGCAATTGCCACAACCGGCTCGGCTCTTCTCGCTCAATGTATCTGCATCATGCTCTGCGACCAATATTTTATTCGCAATCTCTTTAGCCACAGATGTATTCAATAACCTCTTGCATTGGCGAAAATGGCCTGCTTTGTTTTTCACAAGCGACCTGGCGCTTCCCGCTCATAGCATGCGCGTACTGCGACGTCACTGTTGACAGAACTGCGCAGGAGCACCATTTCCAGTCGGTAACATTGCCGAATCCGCTCTGCACGGTCTATATGTACAAGAACTTCGCAGATTCATTAGTCTTATATTGGTTACAAAAATGGTTCGCCTTCGATTGAAATATGAGGGTTTTGCCTGTGTTTAATGCTGGCGAGTATCCAAGTCTGAACATTAAACGCAGACGCTTGTTTCGCTTATTTCTAGTAAAAATAAAAAAGAAAGCTTAGCTGTACTCAGGGCGCAGTCTGATATCAGCTTGAGGTTTTTGTTGTCCAGCTGATCTGCCGAAGAGCGGTCGTGCGACCCTCCTCCGTCAGGATTTTTTTTTTGGTATCGCTGGCGTGAGCTCCGGTCACAGTACGATGACATTCTAGTCGCCGATCGTTCTTGGTCTAGTATTGTGTGATATGCAGTGAATGAGGAAGTCTGCCGACATTCCCGGTGATCGAGGACGCCGGTCTCGCGTCGGTGACGTATCTGCCTAGTTGTGACTGCGTTTGCAAAAAAAAAACAAACAAACAAACGAAGAGTTCAGTGATTCGGTTCGTCTTTCTACAAGGTCATCGTTGCGGGTGCAACTCAAGCACACACCCGTCCTCAACTCCCATCTGGCACGCTGATTATTTACCACGCTATTCTCGCATCACCTCCGCGATCTGTATTTTAATTCGGCTCTTTATTTATTTTTAGAGCGAAAGCTCTACTTCACGACCAAAGCTGCAAAAGCCGACTCATCGCTGAAGCCGTGACCTTGACCACGAATAAATAAATCAAATGACTATTGCCGCGACTGCGATTCGAACCCGCGGTGGCGCGAACAGGTCAGCAGCGCTGGCCACTGCACGAGAGCTCTATGCTATCGCCGCAGCCGATTACGCCTCGTTCCAAACTGTAACACGCTCTCGCGGTGCGCATTGAACATCGGCGCCTTCAGTCTGCGGCGCGAGTAGATCAGATCAGCTGAGCCTCGATCAGAGCTTAACTTGAGTCTAATATCGTCGCCGCAGGTGCCGCCGGCCCAGCAAAACAAAACCATGAGCCAACCAGGCTAAACACATGCTTTCGCACGTCTAATCGATTTAACTACATTGAAAGCCTACGTCCGAGTAGACGTGCGGACGCATGTGTTAAAACCCTATCACTTTTTTTTTTCTGGCTGTACTCATCGCGTATTTGCACAGAACGTGCGTTCTTTAGTCAGCTCTTTTGTTGTCGTCTTACACTGAACTTTGCGCCACGCTTTACCTTCCTACCGTGCGGCAGCCCGTCCAGCGCGATGCTCTTTCGGTGTCGTCTGCTAGGCTACTACCCAGTTTGTTTCCTTGCGGCTCCCGCCTGGTGGCGCCAGATACTTGCGCAAAAGGCGGTTTGCTCCGGTTCAAGGGAATGTTACCAATTCAATTAAATCAGTACCAAAGCATATTTATGCTTTAATCTGCAAGTGTAAGAACAGGCATTTTTGATGACTACGACGGAGATGCAGGTAACTAGCCGGTGGATGATTCATAGTCATCTGTGATTTCTGAATAATCCTTAACGACAGCACGCGAAACGTGCTTTCTAAAGTACCGTATCGTGCCACGCCATTACCTTATTGCGACGGCGCTTTGCAGGAATAATTTTCCGGCTACACCGTGCCTTCTCAAGGAAACCAAGTTTCCCTGGAGGCTAAAACGTCTAATTTATGGCCCTAGTGACGCGAGGCAGGGTGCGACGTCAGCGTACTCGTTTCTCAGGCTGCGTGTATTAGGACACGAGAATAATAACCAGTTTTCTATTGGTCGCAGATCTGATAGCATTTTGCCCAGTGTTTTCATCTTCTTTTTGTTGACGGATGTCTACTGAGCTCGGTCTGAGAGCTTTCTCATACCTGCTTTATTCGCGCGACCCATGTATGACGATTAGTATTTCACCCTCGATGAAATGCTTCATGGTATACAGATGCAGTTTTTGTCGATGTTAATGCGGTGAGTTTCATAAAAAAATGGTTTTAGGTCATTGAATTCTTTTTTATTCGTGGGCTATTCAAGAGCCTGTCTGCGAAGTTTCGTTGAGATCTGCGCTCAAGAAGCCGAGAGAGTGTTTATTCGAGCGTCGGTGACGGACGCGTGCCCGTTCGTGTCGCCGATGCCAGTATAATAGAGCAGCGGCATCAGCTCTACATGACAAGCAGATCGCGGAAGAAGACAGGGTAATGCTTGTTGCCACACGCATGTTATCTGGAATCGAAAACGTAAAAAGTTGAGAAAAGCCTCAGAGGCAGTGAAATGACTACGAAAGCAACAACAACAAAAAAAAACTAGCAGCTTGCTATGCGGCTTTCCACAAAGTCAATGCTTTTGACGTGGGATATATGCAGTAAGCAGTCTCTGCGAGTCCTCTGCATTCGTGGCGAGGGTTCTTGGTGCCACTACAACCGGCACCAGGCCTTGCTTGAAGCTGGAAAGCCGTCAGAAGCACGAGCTCACCGCCCTTGTATTCTCTAAAGATGTTGCCAAGGGGCTCGTGTATCTCTACAACAAGCTGGCAAAAGCCGACCTGTGCTCGAGAATAAGACTAAGAATGAGTCACTCAACTCATGGTAGAGGTGCCCCAAGATTGAAGTTGGATCTTTGAAGCCAGTGGAAGCAGCGGCAGCCATTGCGGGTCTGCTTGAGCTAGTGTGCTTGAGCATCTGAACATTGTTACAGGTGCGCGGGCCACGAAGCCCGTGGTGCAAACCGGAAGGGCCTGCCTGTTCTGTGCACGATCACAAACACTTGCCTCGCCGAAAGCGGCCAAGAAAAAGCGCAGGCTCTAAGCTGTCGCTTCCGAACAATGCCTCGTGGACGAAGAAAGCCTGACATGCACTCCTCGGTGCTTTTTTTTTTTTTTTGCTTTGGTGAGCCCTAGAAGTAAGCAGGAGCGCTTTAAAAACTGCACATCGCGTTTTCTCATTGTGTGGTTTTGTGGCCACCTACAGCGTTAGGAAAACTATCCTTGCTATACATATTTGTTCAGTGGGCCTCTTCTGAGACGAAAATGCGGGAGGAATGGTGCTTTGAGCTTAAACTTTTTTTTGCTCTAACATTTCTTTGCAATTAAAATAAAAAAAAAATTGGTGACTAGTGAGAACGAAAAAAAATTCGTAGCATGTGTTTATCACCTAAAAATTTATAAGCTGACAAACTCACTGTCGCGTGCTCTGGGCATTCGTAATACCTTAAAACGAAAAGATTGACAGTTTTATTTTATTTTAAAACCAGAGTTTTCATAAGTAACCACTGTCACTTTCCTGTTTTACGGGCGTAACTCTAGCAGAGTAAGCATAGGTCTATACAATTTGGCGCAGATTGTTTAGAGACGAGTCTAATTGCATTCTGAAAATTTAATTAAAATTACGCACGTGGTTCAAAATTTCGCTTTCTTGGGTCGTGTCCGCCCTTAACCCTAAAATGTCCTACTGAAAATCGTCGGGTAGAAGTTACAAACTTCCAGCGGTTAGTGGTTACTGGCCTCTGTATTGTAGAAATGTGAAATAAAAAAAGCTAACAGGTTTGTTAGAGAAAAAAAATGTGATTCCTGCCCAATTAAGATTAACATGCTGTGATAAATTTTGTACACCTAAGATCGATAAACCTGCGCACGCATACAGAGGCGCATAAAGCAAACCAACAGCAAAATTCGAAATCATTCCTTCGCCTGTCAATGCGACAGTATGCACGCTGTAATTTGAGATTGCTTTCAAGGTATAGGATTGTGTTTTGCAATCATTAATCTTTGAGCAAGCCTCGATCGTGCATATGTGGCTACTAATATCTGACCTGCTTTGATAAATATCCAGAAAATGTGCTTTATATACTAATATGTGGAATGGATACACTTCCGAAAGTGCGGAAGCAAAACTATTTCCGTTTCTACAGTGTGTATCTTAATTCATACGCCGGGCATTATCGCGGCTAATCCAAAATGCCTGGCGTATCACGTACGATACAGGCTGTCACACGCAGCCTCGCATACATAGACCCAATGTGAGCGGGTCGAGTCAGACGCTCGTTTACGCGGACTTGATCTTGGCGCGTCAATCCGACGCCCCCTAGAGCAGCCGACGTTGACCTGAGCCGTTAAGAGCATATGGGCAAGAGAGCTGGTGGCCTCGAGAGTGCGAAAATGGTTTCAAAGTAAATTGCGAATTTTATATTTTAGAGCAAACCGTCAGTGCACTCAGATCTAAAGATGACAGTGACTTCGGTAAATACTCCGGCATATTGCAGGAACATTAAGAGAGCTTATCTAGTGCACGTTCGGCGGCAACCCGGGGGGTGTGAGAACGAAATTCCCACTGGACGATTATAAGGTCGCAAGATCATTCAAACATCATTATGACGTGTAGGAATGTAATGTAAATTGTTTTCGCTGAAAAGAAAATTGAGGTGACGTAGGAATCGAACCTGGAACCCTTGGGTCGCCAGTCTGACACGCTACTCCTATAGGCCACCGAGACACGTTCGATGTACTTGATGAATGGGAGGCCTTGTGTGTCTTGTGGTGAATGAAAGATGTGTTAAGGATAAGAAAATAAATAAAAACAAAAAATGAAACCGAATTAATAACTGTCCGTGTCTGCAAAGCGATATGCGCAGACGACCCCAGGCCGCTCAGGGGAACTATTAACGCTATCACGCCATACCCTTTAGGCGGACCTTAAATGTCCCCTGAACTCGAGCGCGGCCCCTCAGGCCCTGTTCTCTGACGCTAGCGCGAGGCGGAGGTCCCCGCGGAACTCGCCGATGCCTTCGTTGCTCCCAGAAGCGCAGTGGCCGGGCAAGACTTGCGAGGCCGGCACCGGCGGCTCTGGGTTGTCGAGGAAGCTGATTTCGCTTCCGACGAACGACATCCGCGAAAAGTGATATCATGGCGGCTTTTCCTGTTTCTTGTTTTCTTTTTTTCGGAGCGGGTAACGAAGTTCTTGAAACTTTGCACCGCACACCTCGCTGTCACACGGTTAGACGGGCGCGGTGAGTAGCTGTTGTCGGCGGGCTGAGGCGCGCCATGCGTCCCGTGTCCGATTGCTTGGCAGTCGCCGAGACCGATGGGATATTCGCTTTTGTGTATATTTTGTAAATAACTGTACGTACAATCTTCTGATCAAAAGCCCTCTACGTCCGAGCAGCGTGCTAAGTCACCCGAAACTGCACGCCACTCGGCACGTCGCATCTTGTACACGCGTACTGTCCCCTTTTTCCAGGAAAACGAATTTGAACTCGACGCCAACATTTACGGCGTCTGGTATGTTCTCGGTTTGCGACCGCGTGCTGGTCCAATAAGGAAAGCCACGGAGTGCACGGAAAGCCAACGTTCGCGGGCCAATAAAGATGTGATGTGTGTTGACGTTGAAATGAACGATGGTACTTTTCGAACAGTTGCTTAGTGACGGCATTTTGCCGCTATGAGACGCTTTCAGGTTATATACAGTTGGGAAGGAAAAGATATATTTTCAATTTTTTCGCATAAGTTCAAAATATCGCAGATATAAAAGACTTATTTGTTATTCCTGAATAAATTATAATGCAATAATGCCCTCTTCTTTCGTCTGGAGCTTTTGCGTGTGTAACTGTTTGCCTTCAGTTCATTTACCATTTTTGTCCTTTCATGGACGCTATTCACTGCGTTCATTTTCCATCTGTTGTAAACTTGCTGTCACTTTCAGGGTGCATATTCTGCGGTTACATGTTTTACTGCATATCTTTATAAGCAATGGGCGGAGTGAGGTTAACAAAATGCCATCAGGGCTCCTCAAATGGCAATTATCTGCGGCAGCAACTATGTGATGAAACACCAACAGATTTCACTGGATTTCAGAGTAGCGCAGATCCACGCCTTCACACGTTTTGAAGAGATATAGGTTCAGTGGAGGTTTTGTTTCTCGGTATTCGAAGGAAACACGCTTGAAAGACTAACCAAGTTGTTGAGAAAGACATTGTTTGTGCGAGCCTAAAAAAAAAACTCTAGACTAACTGTTATCGCCATTTCAGAAGATTTGACCCTGTTATCAGTCTCTACAGTAACTTCGTGGGCTGTGAGACATCATGTGCAAAAAAAAAAACAGCAGCGCTTAGCATAGCTGCTGCAAGAATGGGGATACTGGGTTAAACGTTCGTTGACAGATTCCTGGACTCCATGCTTCGGCGGGATCAAACAGTGATCGCCGGAAAAGCTTGCGTGTAAAGTATTGATGCATTTGGTTATTGTGAAAATACATTCTTGAAATTGTTACCTCATTTCGTAATAAAAAAAACACATACAATCGCCTATACCTTCACGCTGCGCAGAAAGCAGTTCAATAATTTTTTCTGTGGGAACAAATTGTCGTGTAATACGATGATGAACATTGGTTTCTATTGTGTAAGAAGTCTGATATTGTCATCCCACCAACCTCGTGCGCAAATTTTAGTGCGCTAAGGAGAGTTAAATGTGCAAAACTGAAATATCCTATCTTTCTGTTCGCTGCTGTATGTGAGGCGAGATTCACGAAAATTGTTTCACACAGGAGTGTTACGCGATAGGCGCCGCGAGTAGGAAAGGCGTCGACGTGTCATGAACCGCCTGTATATACGTGAACGAAATCCTGTTTGTCTTCCTCAAAAAAACATTGTTTATTCTACTTGCTACTGCAGTATTTGTCTGAATTGAGGCCGTGATCTTAGCGCAGGTGCACTAACTGTTGACGCGTGGAGGCGCATCATCTGTTGACCTAAAGAAAGAAAAATGGTATAAGTCATGGTTCGCAGTCATGCCGTATCTAGCCCATTTTTTGACAGGCATGTATTTTGTTCTCTTTTTCTGCCGCTAAAGCTTCTAGCCCATTCTTTTTCTTCTTTGTTTCAGCGTCGGCACCCGAGGATCAGCTGCACGAGCGTGTCGTTCCCTCTTCCACCCGGACCGTCTGCATCTGGCGTTGCTGCGTCGGCACACGCTTCGTCGGGCGCTCTCCCAAAGGTGCCGTATAGCAACAAAACCCGGAGATAATGGAAGTCGCGTGCAAAGCAGCTGGCCACAACACTTGCGGTGTCAGGCGTGTGACATGTTGTCGATTGAAGGACACGACTTGCCGTTTAGCCCAGTGAGCTGGCCTGCTTGGATAGCGTGCTGTGAAAGTACGATATGAGTGCAGCTTTTTACACAAAGAAAATTCTCCCAATGGCTGAGGTGCTGTACAGGCAGCGAGTTTTGACACTTCACTTCACTTCTCTTTATTACCTTAAAGGCCCCCGGGATTGGGGGTGTTACATAAGGGGTGGGTTACATGTATATATCAGATTTAATAAACAAAGAAAACACGCAAGGTACATAAATTATTCGCTGTTAAATATAGTCTCTAAACAATTCACAAATGTTGTTGGACAGGTGATTGCGGCGATGTCGTGTGGAAGGCTGTTCCAGTCCGTGGCTGAACGTGGAAAGAGTGACGATGCAAATGTAGTAGTGCGCGTACGAGGCCGGGCAACTTGAAGGGGATGACCAATGCGGGGGCAAATGCGTGTCGGCGGATTGATGTAGGGTGGATGACGAAGTGAGCTGTAATAAAATTTATGAAACAAGCACATACTAGTGATACGACGTCTACAAGCTAGAGACGTTAAGCCTGCCTCTGCTTTTAATGACGATATACTAACATTATATGAATAGCACGAATATATGAATCTTGTGGCTCGACTTTGTACTGATTCTAGGGAATTTGTTAGATAAATTTGGTTAGGGCTCCATAGCAGAGGCGTATTCTAATTTAGAATGGACAAGTGATTTGTAGGCAAGTAATTTTACGTTTTGTGGCGCATGGCGTAGATGTTTTAAGATTCCAAGGCTTCTGTTAGCGGATGATATGACTTTTGTCACATGCGCGTTCCAGGTTAGATCATTGGACAATGTTACGCCGAGGTATTTATAAGTCTGAGTTAATTCTACCGTGACGTGCGAGATTTTATACGAGAAGAGGAGAGGATTACGTTTTCGGTTAAATGACACGAGTTTACAGTTATTGGGGTTTAGTTCCATGAGCCATTGGTTACACCAGTCCTGTATGCTGATTAAGTCATTCTGGAGTGCGAACTGGTCAGAGGCGTTATTGATTGTGCGATAGATGACACAGTCATCGGCAAAAATACGGGCGTTACAAGAGACATGCGTTGGTAGGTCATTAATGTATATTAAAAATAATAGGGGGCCAAGGACTTATCCTTGCGGGACACCTGATGTTACGGGAAGAGAACTAGAGGCTTGGTTATTAACGTAAACATACTGGGTGCGATTAGCCAGGAATTCGCTTATACACTGTAATATGTTAGGATGAAGGTTTAACCATGAAAGTTTTAGTAGCAAGCATGTGTGAGGTACTTTGTCAAAACCTTTCACGAAGTCCAGGAATATTGCATCAGTTTGTAGGTTGCAGTCAAGGTTCACATGCAAGTCATGGATGAAAATAGCCAATTGTGTATCGCAGGATAGGTTCTTACGGAATCCATGTTGGGCAAGATGAAAAAAATTAATAGAGTCAAGAAAATTCATTATGTGGGAATAAATAACATGTTCCATGATTTTACATGGCACACTTGTTAAAGAGATGGGGCTGTAGTTAAGGGGCGATTCTTTGTTACCTGATTTGAAGACCGGAACAACCTTCCCCACCTTCCAATCGCTGGGTATGCTACCTGTGGAAAGTGATTGTGCAAAAAGTTTGGATAGATACACTGCGGAAGCATGGCGAGTATTTTTGAGGAACTTGGGGGTGATTTCATCGGCACCCGCAGAAGATGACATCTTGGTATTTTCAATAATATATATATAATGCCGTGCTCAGAAAACATGATTAAAGGCATGTGCAAACTCGGGTAGGTAGTTGCGGTAGAAAGTGGCATATCAGTTTCGTGTGGGAAGACGGATGAGAAAGCGGTGTTAAAAATATTTGGACATTTCATTCCACTGGTCATCTCGCCAAGTGGGTTAGCTAATGTGATGACCGGAGCCTATTGAGGATTTAGAACTTTCCAGAACTTCCTCGGATTATTTGTTAGGATCTTGGGCAGGTCAATTTTAAATAAATCGTGTTTGGCATTACGGATAGATTGCAGGTATGTGGATTCGGCTGCGTAATATTTGTTCCAGGCGCATGCGCTCGGGTTGCGTTTTGCTGCACGGAAAAGTCTCTTCTTTTTGTTTTCGAGTGTTTTCAAGAGCTTTGAAAACCATGGTTTGTTATAACTGGCACGAAATGTGATGGTGGGAATGAACTTCGATGGTGAGTTCGGCAATTTTAGTTTTGAAAGTAAGCCAGTTTTCCTCAAGTGATCGATCATCGAAACACGTATCAGTGTTGGGAAAGAACGCCATCAAATGATTATTAATTTCTTCGTAATTCCCTCTGTCATAAAGGCGAATTGTTTTATGGAATGTTTGGCGCGATTCCGGGATGACAGTGAAAGTAGCGTGTAAAACTTTGTGGTGTTTAATTTCGCGGAGGTAAGTAAGCGATAATAAACTTTCTGGATGATTAGTTAGAATAAGGTCCAGGATTTTGGAGGATTCATGTGTGACGCATGTGGGTTCAGTTACTAACTAGGTGAGATTGAAATTCAAACAAACGTCAACAAAGTTCGTCATTTCGGTGTTGCCTGTTGATGTTAGGTTCAGCCAGTCGATTGATGGGTAACTAAAATCACCAAAAAGAAGAATGCGCGCGTTGGGATATTTGCCAGTTATTTGATTTAGACTATCGTTTAACTGTGAAGAAAAGATTGGACTACTGGAGGGGGGTCTGTAGGAGACGCCCAGTATGACGATTTGTGGTACAGAACAACAGATTACCCATAGTATTCCAAGCTCCGATTGGATGTTAATAACAGAACAAGGCAACAGCTGGTTAGTGGCAATAAGAACACCTCCTCCTCGTGAGCCCTTGCGGTCCTTGCGAAAAACGTTAAAATTCGGTAAATCAGCTAAAACTTCGGGATCGGTGACGCCGTCTGATAGCCACGTTTCTGTTAGGACGAGTATATTGCTGGCAGATGATGAAACAAGATTACAAATGTGTTCACGCTTTGGGAGGAAACTACGTATTTTGGTAAAGATTATAGAAAAAGAAAGATTTGGCAGTTCACCGCGAAGGCTTTTACGAGGAAGATTAGTACCGCGACGATAAGTCGTATGCTATGAGATTTCATGTACTGATTGGGATGACTCGTCGAAGGCATAGTGTTTAGAACCGATGCGCAAGGTTTTGTAGCGCAAGGAAAATTTAGTGGTAGTAGCCTTGGCAAATTTTACAAGGTGTTTTCGCGCTTCTCGGACAGGGCGTGAAAAGTCTTCTCCTATGCTGTAATCCGTGCCTTTTAACTTACGGCCGTTTGAAGGAATCAGCTCCTTGGTTTTAAAAAAATGTAAATTTGACTATTATGGGTCGAATGCGGTCAGGAGAATGGCGCCCGAGACGGTGAGCCCTTTCAATTTCTTTGGGGTCAATGGATAAGTCTAAGTGATCACGGCAGAGGTGGAGGACTGTTTCTTCAGATTCGGGGTATGTTTCGGATGCATTCACATCTTTAATGTTGTTAAAAATTAAATTGTTACGTCGCGAGCGATTTTCGGCGTCATCCAAACGGGCTTCTATACATCGGATTTCTTTGGCTGTTTGGGTAGTGTTAGCGCAGATTGTATCCATGTCGGTGCGCACGGTTACAACATCTTGATAGCGATTTTCCAGAGCGGATAACCTGTTACTCAGATCAGAAATAGCTTGTACCGTAGTTGTAACTTGATTTCTAAGACCTTGGACCTGGACGATTAATTGTGACTGGCCATCAGACAGTTTCTTCAGTTCCTCTAGTACCTTTTCGGGGCCTGGGTTTGATACAACATCGCCAGCGAAGAGCAACAGGGCACGCATGACACCAGCACATTCAAGGGCAATGGAAAGGCAGCACTGTGGGCTCGGTGGCTGCAGGAGACAGTGGTTGCTCGATTTTTTTTGTGAAAAGAGAGTATTGCTTACTGACCTGCGTAGCGAAAACGAGCGGGTTTGATTACTGCATCGTGGCACAGCCACCGAGCCCACCCATTACTGGCCACGCGTTACTGGCCCACGCGTTGCTGGTTGCTTTCGTGCTAGACCGTACGGTGAAAACGCAAGGATTATACCTCATCGTAACAGCACCTGGATTCCTCATGCGGTTGAACTACAAAATAAACGAATTGCACGACATGTGAGCCCCGTATATATACTTGCTGCAAACATCGTTCTGCACGTATTGCGCTTCTCTCCTTGCTGTCATGGTTTTCTTCAGACCTGTGGCTTATTGACGTCACAAACAGAACAGGTATTGTTGAGGAGTTTAACTATACAATATAAGAAACCCGGTGGATTTTAACTGCACCAGCTGATAATGCGGATGTTTTTCAAATTAATACTCAGGTTGGAGCGTAAGTTGCATAATTATGGTACGCACACCCATGGTCATTTCCACATTCCGCAAACACGAACGAATTATGGTCGTCAGATGATCAACTATAATTTACAAGTCTTTCTGAAGACACTAGGAGGATATATAGCATAAAAAGGACATTTTCTATGGAGTCCTGCCCATAGCTGTGTATTTCTGTAAAATCAGTTTTTTTTCCACTGCATATATGTACCTTATTTTTATCCGCTAGTGCCGCGTGCTTTCTTTCTCGTTGTCTTCTGCTGTTGCTGTGCAAGTGAAGTGTTTTTCTCGCATGAAGATCGCCAAGTTTTGTACAGGGGCGCAGACCCTTCGTCAAGCCTTCCATAGGCTTTCTGGTTGCGCCTCTAACAGCTCTGTGATGTTAAATAACGATGACTTAATTGGAATATATATACCGCGTCGTTTAAGCCAGAGCTCAGTACAGTTTGTCACCTCTACCAGCTCTCTAAATCCAGCAGATATCTCGTACTATACAGCGAACGTGAACGCCAAAAATGGAGGCAGTCTATGCTGGACGCGATATTCGTAAATTCTATGTTATGAGTAATGCCGTGCTAGGTTTGATGACCGGTTCATATATGGTCCCGGTGTGAAGTATCGCTGTTTAGTAACGATTCCAATCTCCGCGTGAAGTTTCGATGTTTATAGTCGGATACAACTCGAGAACGAAGCGGCAAATGGCCCTCAAAGGAGCCCCTCCAGCCAATGGCGTCGACCGATTGTAATGACGTAGCGGTTAATTCATTAGCCCATGGTTAATCCCCTAGCACCTGTCCTTCCCCTGCGATGTTACTGTAACAGGTGCCAAAAGGATAACCACGGCATCATGACAGTCGGTAGACGCCATTTGATGTAAGGTCTCCTTTTGGGGGCATTCGCCGCCCGTTCTTGAGTTGTATTCGACATTTAGTAACGATTCGTTGTCACGACTAGCCAGTATACCTACGTCCAGTCTTGTATACTGCTCCTTCGCTTAAACGCATCAAGCGCAGGGAGAAGTCGTGTTGTAATTACGTCACAAGAGAGGTGATATAAGCTTTCAAGAGGAGAAACACTGTGAGAAATTGTCCGTTCTTCCATAGAGGCCTGGAGAATTAAGCCGACCTCTCGGCCTTTCTCTTTAAGTTAAACTTTCTCTCTCTCTGTTGAGCCCATGGGCTTCTAAGATATATAAGTTGCCAGCGGTGGAAAGAGGTTCTGTATTAGAACATTGGCTATCGTAACCTCTGCTCGAGTGACAGAGGATAGGAAGCATCATTCGTCCGTATCTATATTTAGATCCCAAATACCTAAACCGAATTGTGCGCCGTCACGATCAAAATAAAGAAATAGAAAAAGAAATAAAAGGCGTCATCCTTGGTTGAACCTATAGAAGCGCCCGGAAACCGGACGCCCGGAGCTGCTGAACGCCCGTGACCCGGTTACTTTTATTAGGCTTATTATCGGGGTCAGTTGTAAGTTTTGAGTGCTTTAAACTCCGCAGGGGGTAGGGATCGCTGCCCGGCTCGAATACGTGTTTTTGATCATAGGTGGCGGGAGACGGGTTTGGGTAGTTATTCTTTCCCTGACGCTTCCTTCATCTTTAATGTCTTCTGTAGATCTGGCTTGTATGTATGTTGGCGTATAAGCTAGTTTTCATAACGAGCAGATTTCTTGGTGCTGAATTTTTTCTGTAGCACTTAGCAGTTTCAGCCGCGCTGAACTGTGGAAGAATTTACTGGCACAAAATGGATTGAAATGGAGTAGCGCTGTGGAAATACGCAGTTTTGCTTAAAAACTGCATCTTCATACGTTTGGAACTGTAGAGGGCGCTGCTCTGCATTAAAAAAATGTGGTATTTACAGTGCTAT
Source organism: Amblyomma americanum (assembly GCF_052857255.1). Lineage (NCBI taxonomy): Eukaryota > Metazoa > Arthropoda > Arachnida > Ixodida > Ixodidae > Amblyomma > Amblyomma americanum. The sequence goes on along the minus strand of NC_135497.1, from coordinate 77,125,218 downwards.
AAATGTGAATGGCTGCAGGTTTGAAATCATTTGGGCGAACTTAAGGGCATGATTTTAAGGCAGTTTCGTATTCAGAAGCCTGAGCAGCGCAGCGCAGGCAAATATTGTTGACTTGCAAATAGCTATTGGGCTGTTCCAGGCGTTTCATGCGTTTCTTTCTACCTTTCGCCTCGCGTTTTTGTAAAACGAGAATTTCGAAATCATTTCGGCTTATTACATTCAGAATAACTCACGTCAATCTTTAGGAACATATTTTAGGACATGAATTTGTTTATGATGCGGCACACATTGTGTATAACTTCAATTATTTCTCTGTGTTTAAATGTCAAAAAAGCCATTCTTATTCGAGCAGCTTTGGTTTAGCTGTCTGCAAATTTATTTTCATAGCTACAAAGCTCTTTGGTGTTTTTGTGCACTGAGAGAGAAAAGAGTTGAGTGCCTCTTCTTCCAGGTTTCTTGCAGGCGACTTTCACGCACGGGGGTAGTTTTAATTATTTGTCGTCGGGCAGGACTTAAGTTACCCGCTGAATACATTTTTTTCACACTCACGTAGTGGTAAAGGTCCGAGGAAAGACAAACGTTTAAAGGCGGTGTAAGGAACGCACCTATGCAACGCATCTAGAAGATGACCTCATGTTACTTTCTTTTTATCATAATTAACTTTAGCTAGGTATGCACGAATAGGTGTTTTTAATGTACGTTAGTCTGGCACGTGAACTCATTTTGCGCATTGGTCATAGTTCCTACAAAATTTTCAATTTCTTTGTTTGCACTGCCACTGAGCTTCAAAGTGGTGGGCGGAGGAAATTTTAGCCTCTGAAAAAAGTTAGGTGGGCGGATGAGATTAAAAAGTTTGCGGGGGTAGGGTGGCCACGGATGGTGCAGGACAGGGTTAATTGGAGAGACATGGGAGAGGCGTTTGTCCTGCAGTGGGCACAGTCAGGCTCATGCTGCTTATGATGAAGAAGATTGAAGAAGAAAAGTAGCGCTAGTCCGTTGAACAGCTGCTTTGATGACGTACATGAGGTCGCATGCGTAATCCCACCCTCTTAGGAATTTGCATCCACTGCTTGTTGCACGCTCATCCTCCCGGAAAGGGGCGCAGACAAGTCTGCCAACTCTGCTGTTTTCTGGAGGCACATTGGCTTGCATAGATTGCATGTCGCCTATGTTGCCCTTGAGTGAAAAATATGGCATCAAATCGGGCCACAGAAGTTTTCCCGAAAACTCACACCCAACGTTGTTAGATGCCAACTGAGACGTCTTGTGAGTGCGGCGACGTGAAAGTCTAGAGGGAAGTATCGCTAAAGCGCTCGCAGTGTGTCTGCGTGTATAGGTGCAATACGGCGTTCCATGGTTATGGAGGTTTCTCGATGGCCCTGCGCCGCTTCGCTGGAGTGCTGGCTGTTGCTGGCTGCTCGTTTTTCTTGCTTTGCAGACACTAATCCCCGCAAAAGCAAGGCCAATGCGCGGTGGATAATAGGAGGTGCATGAACTCATTATTGAGCAAAAAGTAGTTTGCTAGCAATTAATTACTTCCCGTGAAATTACTGCTTTGAAGTAATTAATTACATTACTGAATTACCAGCCCAGAAAATTATACATTATAAATTACCGAGGAAAGGAATTTAATTACTGTAGATTCATTAGAATCATTCAATTACTGACACTTATGGTATGCCAGTAAGGCGACCGCACGTTTTAAAGACAAATTTTGGGAAATTTTTTCATGCATCAAGGAAAAAAAAAGATGCACTGATTAGACCATAACCTTTCGCGGTCGCAGATGTGCAAACCAGCATGTTTGATTAAATGTCGTAGGTCATTATCATCATCTGGATTTCTTCAACTTCATGACAGAGGCCCCCCTTTGATGTTCTTCAATGATTCCTGTCCCATCACCAGCCGCGGCGGCCCCATCCCAACGCGCTTCCTACTCTCCTTATTTCTCCCCTGACTTTCCATCGCCCCCGGCTACTTTTTCTTCGCCTATTGTCGCAGTTGCGTGCTCGGAACTCTTCAAGAGCTAAATTCGGATGGCTGCAAATCGGTGAGCTGAGATTTGATAGGAAAACGATGAGGCGCGAATGTTTAGCCGCCTACAGGGCCGTCGGTTTTTGCCCAAATTTAGTGTCCCGTGAGGAGTAAAAACTGTCGGCTCCTTAGCACTATACTTAGTTTCGCCCAAATAATGAGTACAGAGTAATAGGTTTGTGCCGCTCAGTGAACGTTCCACAAAAGGTTCATACCAATTATGCCATATGTTGTTTTCCGGCTCGACGGCCAGCTTCGACTTGGCAGTGGTGAGACGATGAATGAGCTCTCGGAGCCCCCTGCGCTCTGTTACGACCCCTGGCACCGCACTGTGTCTGTGTACGGCTGGTAGAGCGTTTCACGTTGAATATTTAACCCTTTTCTCCACTAGCCCCGACTCGCACGAGGCGCTGCTCCACTGCACTCTTTTCTCCTCAGTCTGTTTCTAGAAGAATGTGACGTCGAGGTGACGTCACCACCAGCTCGCTCTTGGACTGCTGAAAGGCGTGTTATGTGATGTACTGTGAAACTCAGTGCCCGTTTGGAAGGAAGTGCAATGTGCAAAATTACCGTGCCATGGAAAAAAAAAGTTTTTATTTGGGGGGCTGTCTTACCTTAGGTGAGGCACGGCGTATTGTGCATAGCTTCAGATTAATTTTCATCACCTTGGTTCCTTAACGTGTACTGGAATATCAGCAAGCGGACGCTTTTGCATTTTGCCTTAATCGAATTGCGTGCGGCCGCCGTAATTAGCACCTGCTATCCTTGGCTCAGCAGAGGTACGTCACAGCCGCTCATCCACCGCGGCGAGTCGATTTCAGAGGAACGACTGCTTTACCAAAAGTTGCAGCAGCAAATCTACGGTGCTGAAGGGCTACTAAATTTTTCATTAAATTCCACACTGTCATAAAGCTTTATACCTTGCAAGTAGTGCCTAGATTGTTCAAATCAGCGCGGCTTGCAAAACTTGCTGGGTTCATTTACAAGGTGCTGTGCCGAAATATTTTCGAGATCAGTTTTTTTTTTTTCTCTCAAAAGCAAGGTTTAATGGGGAGAGTGGCGGAATGCGGGACGCTGTGGAAGGTGTCGTGGGGTTACTTGTGAGGAGTTTGGGTATGTCGGGGTTAGTGTACAAAGTGCCGGCTCTGCAGATGGATTAGTAAAACGATTTCTGCTTAACGTCGTCGTCAGTAAGCCAATACACGGGCCAAGTAAAGCAGGCCGTCGTGCTGGCCGTGCCGCGCGACACTTGGCCTTTCCAGGTGTTAAAATGCTCTCGGGTGTATCGCGGATTATCGCGCCTTGAAAAACGTTGCGGGGACAAAAACGGTCGCCGCCGGCGGACCTCGTTTTCCTGCAGGAATGCGATAACCGGCTCAGCGTATCTTTGGCGGACACTCTGTGAGCGCCGTGTTCGGGGGCGATTGGGCCCCCCGTGCAAAAGCCCGGATGACTCGCGCTATTCATCTTTCTCAATGCGCTTTCAGAGGAGCCCGCTATCAGGTACTTTAGATTCGGTTAGGAAGCGGCACTTGGATACGACTACAACACGCGCACCGCGTCTTAGCTGTGCACGCTTGCGTGTGCGACGACACGAAAAAAAAAAAAGGCAATGTTTTCCGGATAACTATGTGTGCTATTAGATTTGAATAGAACTTTGCTGGGGACTTGGGGTGGGTTAATTCTTCTATTTTTTCCTGCCGCGTTTATGGCAGAGTCTGAACAAAAGGCGGCTTTAAGCAAACCTTTACACGCGCAGACAGCTCACGTTGATTCCGCTTGAAACATTGTTCCTGTAAGCATGTATGCTTATAGGGAAGTGACGCTGTAAACACAGTACGTGTTTTCCGGAGACTTTTTGCGAACGAGTGCAGTAAAAAACTGCATAAAATATTCTCCGGCGCCGTTGTAAATGCCGAAACAGCTGAAGTTGCCACTATCGTCACAGTTTGGTCTGACGTTGCGAAGACGTCGTCTTGAGATTTGCTGAGCGATGCGATGCAAGTTCATTCGAAACGTGTATGCTGTCGCACTGTGAGTGAGGAAGCCAGTGTTATTTAAGTGCGCACTTCCCTACATTTTCACATGGGTGGAATGTGAGGTCCGTCTTACTGCCGTCGTTTAATGTGCATAGAAATGCCTGTCTGGAGGGATTTTCGTTCCAGCTTTGTTCCTATCTGGTTTCATCTTCATAAGCCGTGGAATATAAGAATTTATTGTAGACTTTCTGTCGTTGCAACTGAAAAGTTAAGTTGTTTGTGCGATATCTCGCCGCTGTTGACATTGCGGCGGACAGAAGACCTTCCTTGCAATTTCAATCGAACTGATGTATGAGGATTTTATTTCGTTGCTTCGTTTAACTCAGTCTTCTCTGGACAGGCAAATAAACCGTGATTCCCAGGGTTCACCGTCAAAACTTTATTCGTAGGGTGGTCACTGAGTCGTGCAGTTTGTCTTACTATGCTTTTTGGGTACGACTAAAAAGACAGCAAAATTTCAAGCATCTCAAAGATTGCTTGGAAGGAGCAGTTGAAGAAATAAATAAATACGGGTAATTCCAGCGCACATTATGTACCCGTCACATCATTTTACCGGAAGAAAATTACGATCTGTTGACTATACACCCTTTTATCACTCATGCCCTCGCACGCTGAATATCATTATCGCTATCGCTATCCGGACAACTTCCATCCGAGAACAATTGATCCGAACACCGAAACCGAAATGAAAACCAAACAGCTAGCGCACTTAATTCGCATTTCGTCGAACCGCGCAAATCGACAGACATTTTTGTTCCTGCGAGCTCTGCTCACTGTGCTGTTGTAACATGCGTTAGAAAAGAAGGAAAAAATTGCGAGGACCACCAGGCTCCGCCTTTAAGGTGTGACGTGATAGAGTTAATGGGTTAATTCCCGTGTATACGGAATTCATCATTCTTTACTTTGCGCTCATGGACCCATGAGATTCCTCATACCACTCCTGGCGCAGTGGTGCTGCGGTGGGGCTTGTGAGACCCAGGTAGCTCTTCGCGCGCTCCTGCTAGGCTCATGTGCAGTGCCACGGTGTGTGTGGGCGCACATGTGAATGTACAAAAGTGCACAAATACATGTGCATTTATGCCTTGGATGGCATGAAATCAGCCCAATGTGTTGTGACATATCCCCTTGAGTCATCACCATGGGCAGGGGGTTGTTGCACTGAATTATTAATGCGAAAGCACTACTAGGCTATGTCGGCGAAAAGGTGTCCGCAAAAGGTGTCCGCAAAATGTGGAAGCAAAATGTAAAAGATGTCGAGATCTGAGAGCTCGACATCTGAGAGTTACTGCGCCCTTTCCTTTCGTCAAAAACGTTTGCTTTCCTAAAAGCACATGCTTTCGCTGGGTTGAGGTGTCCACCGAAATGTCGACATCTGAGAGTTACTGCGCCCTTTCCTTTTGTCAAAAACGTTTGCTTTCCTAAAAACACACGCTTTCGCTGGGTTGAGGTGTCCACCGAGATGTCGACATCTGAGAGTTACTGCGCCCTTTCCTTTCGTCAAAAACGTTTGCTCTCCTAAAAACACATGCTTTCCCTGGGTTGAGGTGTCCACCGAAATGTCGACATCTGAGAGTTACTGCGCCCTTTCCTTTCGTCAGAAACGTTTGTTTTTCTCAAAACATGTTTTCGCATTCCTCCACGTAAGCAGACTTAAGTGCGCTCAGAACCGCGGTCGGGTTCGAACCCGACCGCGGCGGCTGCGTTTCTATGGAGGAAAAACGCTAAGGCGCCCGTGTGCTGTGCGATGTCAGTGCACGTTAAAGATCCCCATGTGGTCGAAATTATTCCGAAGCCCTCCACTACGGCACCTCTTGATTCCGTTCTTATTTCACTCCCTCCTTTATCCCTTCCCTTACGGCGTGGTTCAGGTGTCCAAAGATATATGAGGCAGATACTGCGCCATTTCCTTTCCCCAAAAACCAATTATTATTATTTTTTTTCGAGTGAATTTCATTGCTACCTGCTTTTCTTGATACACGAACGCCGGCGCCGGGTTCTCCGCTTAACGGGACTCTTAACGCAATGGCTTTAAAACACGACCATTTGTCTCCAGGTTTAAGCATCCAAAATGCAAGCAGTTTTATTATAACACGCTCAAGGTTAATTCGGCGTATACGTGTGCCAAGCTGGTCAGAAACGCCTCTTTTTTCGTATTTGTGCCCGGTGTTTTTATAAGGTAATAATTCACAGCGTATACTTACGCAAAATACCTGATAAGAGGGCTAGCAGAAACGACCTCTCTAAAGCCGCTTAGAGAGGTACTGAGGTCCTTTGACACGCGTGGGCAGGAAATGTAAATGAACATGAGCGTAATCCGGCTTTGGATTTTCTAAGGTAAGAACAGTTTTATTGTGGAGCGGACCTTTCTTGGCTGCAGTAGATACATTATCACATTAACACGAGTTGCCACAATGCATCGCGAATACTACTTTGCCGAGTGAGCAGGACAGGAGTGTACTTTGGGCATGCCTAAAGTGCAATGCTCTTTGTACACCTGAAACCCTAATGTAAAAGGGATTAATCATGAGCATATGTTTTGTCTTCGTCCTTCAGCTCTTTGCGCCGTTTTCTTTATTTTCTGGGATTATTATTGATTGTTAGAACGAAAATGTTAGCGCAGAATGTGGGCATCAGTCCGCTAAAGCCTGGTCGGCCAGAGGGCCCAACCAGAGGGCCACGTGTCCAGTGCACTCAGTGTTTTTCAGTTTTTGGCATCCTTACACCCTCCATGGGGGATGACGACATTGCTGCTGCCGACGGTAAAATACGGCGATGTGCGTCAGGACTACGGCAGGAAACGTGAAAGGCCGGCGCAGTGCCTGCAGATAACGGACCGATTTTAGGTGGCAAAGTTTAACTGTTAATTGAGTGTGTCTGTTGGGACCCGGCCGGGGATTCGAGCCAAGACCTTGCGTGCAAGGAATCGGGGTGCCATACTTTCCGTATTACAGCTCCGCTGATATATATAGTAATATAGGTCATTCGGGCCCTGCGCGGAGTGGACGTTGTAGAAGCCTGCGCCACCCACGTGACCCCCGTGGCGTGACGTCACCGGGTTCCCCCTGGATGCATTCGTGAGGATTGACCAGCGAAACAGATGGGTCGGCGCGCTCCGCACAACATGTTGTGGGAATACAGTACACTGTATTTATTTATTTTGCGTACTTTCAAGGTATGCTACCGTACACGTGGGAAGGGGAACGGGAGAGATAGAAAAGGGAGAGAACAAAGGGATATGATCACTTTTCCACGTGTCCGTTGGCCGTTACTTGTAAGGTACACAGGGCACACACTGATTGTTCACAATCTTGCACTCAGTCCTGAGCCCTTCAAGGCAAAAAGGAAGAATGGTACGGCAAGTCAGCACTTCAACTTTGTGTTGATGGTCGATGCGAGGTGAGATGTAGCTGTGTGTGGTGAAAAGATTTTCTTTGAGGAATGGATTAAAGTTGTATATTTTATGAAAAAGACATAGGCGAAAGTGCTCGGGACGTAGTGAGAGGTCAGGCAGGATAAGTGCATTTTTCATGCACGTGACGCTGGAATGACGTGAATAATCAGAGAGGATAGCACGGGCGGCGCAGTTCTGGATGCTTTCAAGGGAAGCGGTGAGATTAGAATGAACAGGATCGCATATGCGCAGGCATATTCTAGTTTTGGACGGACGAATGTTTTGTACAGAGTAAGTTTTAGTCAGGTGGGGGCTGATGTAAAGTTGCGTCTTAGCCTAAAGTTCGCTTGGCGCTGTGTTCCCACGCTGGAGGGTGGACGCAGCAGAAATCTGGCGCGACGCTCGGGAATAGGCGCAGCGGCCGTGCCGGCCACTAAGATTCTTTCATACGAGCCGCCGAGGCCCACGCCTCCAGGCTCGCATCGCCAAGAGTGGGGACACCACATATACGCACAATACAGCTGCGCCGGTCCATCGTGCTAGTGAGAAGCGTAATCGTATAGCAGCATTTGCTTTCTGCTTTGCTGTTTGTTTTTCATCGTTCGCAGAGAGCGCGGTGCTTTGGAACTTCTGCACCCCCGCTCGGTGCGTCCCACGCTTCCTTTAGTGTCCTTCCCAGCCTTAGCGTCGCAGTTATTTGCGCCGGCCCACGCGCACCTGTGTACACAGAGCGGCCCCGACTGAAAGGGCTTCGCCTATAGCCCACGGCCCTGCAAGTCCAGCTGGGCGGCCGCCAAGCGCGCGCGCTCCGAGGCGCAAAGCAGCGGCAGCTTTGCGCGCCGACGCCGCGCTCTCCCGGCGCTTGCTTTTGCGTCCGCCGGTGTACACTGCGTGTGAACAGCGCCGGCGACGACCCGCATGAGCGCTTAGCGGCGCTCGCGCTATTCTCGGGACACAGTGTATAATAGCGTTGTCGCGAGTCTGTCGTCGGCCCTTCCAGCCGAGGAAAGCCGAGACCGTAGCAACTGGCGCTGTTTCAAGGCGACTGCCTGTCCTGCCCGCAGTTGTGGGCGGACTTGGTCTCGTTTGACTTTCCCTTCTTCCCCTCGTTCGGGCAGTTATATGTGGCCGCATAAGTTCTGTGCAGCGACTAGCAGGCGCGCTACTTAGCGGAGTGGGCGAGCTAATCGGCTACTTTTGTCCGGCGTCGTCAGCGTGGTCGCCGTATTTCACGTCCTCACTGAATTCGGTGAAGAATAGTCTCTTTCCGAAACACTTCGTTTTCGGGGTACTTTTCGCGGCACTCTTGGGCTGCCCCATCTTCCGAGATAGTGGTGCCGGCGTTGCACACGCACTGGTATTTCGCGTGGCCCGGGAGTTGTATTTGAGTTTATCGCAAAGGCTGTCTACTTTCTCGCCGTCCCGTACATTTTCCTTCCTTGGTTTCGCTCAGATCTTTTTTACTCTATGGGCAACTTCGCATGAAGCCATCCTTTCGCGGGCCGTTTTCTTCATTTTATCGATTTCGTATGGTTTCGTGGCGAAAGCTCAAATATCCGATGAAGGCGGTGAGAAGTTGTGAAAATAAAACACTTTTTAACTGAGTTAGCGAAAGAAAAATCAACAGTGGTTGAAATCAAGGAAAGCACGGAGAAGTACTTGTGCTTCACTTTCAGCGGCGGGATAATGTTTGTTAATAATACGGATTGTACAGAGGTAACGCATCACTGGCTAGGGCCAAGCGTTGAACCACCGCATGCCGCGTACTTGTTCTACTGAATAAACTACGCTGGCAGTCATTTCGTGCATCTTTCTAGCTATTCAAGTGCCACGGGCAACGGAAGTTTTATACAGTTAGGGTTACAAGATGAGAAAGACGGCATGGGGCTTGGTCTTCCTGCGCTGTGGAGCACTTACTGTCCTTACTTAACTAAGGTTCACCACCATGTAACCCGAACTGCTGCCGTAGTGATTTTAACGCAGTTATTTGGAGGAAAAGTGATTCTTGCGATCGTTTATCCGCCATGAAAATGTTGCTATCTTGGTCCTCAATAGGACGCATAGTATTTTAAATAAAAGTGAAGATAAATAAACAAAGCGTGAACTTCGTATTTTTGGCGGTCACTGTTTGGCCGCGAATGTGCATTCGGCTGCGTGAAGGCAATCTTCTTTCGACGTAAGCTTCCTGAACAGTTCTTTTTATATATTTCCACACACGACCTCAGCTAATCGTTTTCTCTGTGAAATATACTACAGAAGTGAAAACTTTTGTTTTAAAAGAATTAATTCGGCGTGCGTGCGTGCGTGTGCGTGCGTGCGTGCGTGCGTGCGTGTGTGTGTGTGTGTGTGTGTGTGTGTGTGTGTGTGTGTGTGTGTGTGTGTGTGTGTGTGTGTGTGTGTGTGTGTGTGTGTGTGTGTGTGTGTGTGTGTGTGTGTGTGTGTGTGTGTAAGAGAGAAAAAGAAAAATATATACCGAATGCACCACGTGGATAGATTGCTGTAATGCTGATATCAAAACTTCTGTAAAAGGTATCCACGGAAAACATCCATCGGTTGTTTAGTGTCAGTTTCCTTGGTCGTAATGAAAGTGCGCTTTCAAGGAAACATATGGGACTGTATGTGATAACCACGGTAAGCCTGAGTTATTCACGCTTACCAGTAACGAAACCGACTCGAAACCTTGCATGACATCAGGATTAGCCTGACATACTAATAGCAGCCAAAAACGCCTCGTGTGCTTCGCACTGAAGTCGCTAGAGGCGCCACAAGATAGTGGCGGTGGGATGCTGCTGGGTTGTCTTGTTAAGGAGGCAGTCTGCTGATTTTTATCCACCATATGTTTTACTTTTTTGCGGAAATTGAAAGCTCCTTGCCGAAATAAATTTATACCCGGCTTCGGTGTCGAGCAACGCGGCAGAATATTTTAAAGTGTAATTTTTCGACATGGAATTGTCGCTTTCTCTCTGGTAGTCGGCGTCTGTATAAACCCTAACATTAATGGCGCCACGAGTGTCTGCCTGTTGGGCGACAATGAGTTGAAATGTGTAGGCTTTCCTAAATCTTGACTTTAAAGCTCTGGGATAGTTTTAGAAAGTATCAATCAAATAAGACTGATGGTGCCTGCCAGTAGCCGCCTTGCCGATGGCTGCGCTTTTGTCAATATATCAACAAGGCAGAACTGGTGGTCTGCCTTTTGAAAGCATTTTTAGAGGTGACGAGAAACAAGGTTAAACCGTTTAAGAAACGGCGACCGCTAGCGAAAGAAAAAAAAATCATAAGGCGGCCGAAGTTTTTTTTTCCTGCGGAAATAGGCCGTTTGTATTGCGCTCGATGCCATTCATAAAATGTAGTGCACGTATGCACTGTCCAGGCGTGTAGCCCGACTGCTAGTACAGCGACGAAGTTTGAACACAGCTTGGCGCTGCTGCTGGCTCTGGTCTGACTTTCTTAATAATATGAATCTCCTGCCAAAACTCCGTGTTCTGCCCTCGTACGTACGTAACTCGGGTTGCTAGGCGACGGCACGAAGTCGTACGTACGGTGAATGTACGCACGATGACAAGAATCTTGGTCGTCGTTGGTGAGCGTATGAATGCTTTCATCGTACGTGCGTGCATACGTACGATCTTGTGCCGTTGCCAACCCGAGTTACTACTCGGGTTGCTAGGCAACTGCACGAAATCTATGCTCCTCCGAGGTTACCCGTGCTCGGGTAAGATCGGAGGAGCGTCGCGCCACCTACGCGAGCAGTTGCTCGGGCAGAGGAACATGGGTCGCAAAGCCCCTACCGGTAGGTGGCTGTGACAAGAACAGCCACCTGCCAGCGCAGTGGCGCATCACTTAACCGCTGCGCCACTCAGCTGGTAGTGGGATGAGGACTCGCCGCCGTCTACGATTGCTAAGTATAGAGAATGACCAATTCTGCACGTGGGCATTAACCCACTAGGGCTATCGCGTCATACCCTTAAGGTGGAACTTATAAGTGCCCTCCAATTGAAGAATGAACACCTGCTTTCGCGCGTCTACTCGGTTTGACGACGTTAAACCCCTACCGACTTGTGTACTCGTCTCTGTCCGTGCACAGTCACTTTTACTCTGAAGCGGCGTCAGGAATTTCGTGGTGAAAGGGACGCACGGCGTAATCACCGTATTTCGTCGGAGGTTGAGGGCGGGGGCCTCTCGTAGCCCTGTCGGTATCGCGGCTTTCCTGGGAATTGCGAAAAAATAAAATGCGCTTTAGATTCGCCCCTGAAACGTCCTGTGGTCGTAGTACTGCAAAGGTTTTAGTCCTTGAAAAAGGAAACATACGGGCCGTATTTTGTAAGCTTCCTTTCTGTTTTCCTTCGTTCTTCCTGTCTGCCATTGGTCACCGCTTGAACTTGGTTAGAGTAACTGGAAAATTGCCCAGCGGCTCTAGATTCGATCACTGTGCAGCGCCAACGGAAACAGGGACGAGACAGACAGACGACAGCAGCTATAGCGCCCGTCCCTGTTTCCGCTGGCGCTGCATGCCGCAGTCATGTCCAACCGACTAGATCGCACGGCCACATAGTTGACAAGAGCGACGTGGCGTGCCAGCTATCAGCTGTGACATTACAGGCTGCCGCTGCCAGTAATGAAGGCGGTAAATGAAGGGCTGGAAAAATAAAACTTACTAAACATGGCCCCATGACAAAGCAGAAAAAATGAAGAAGAAAACTTGCAACGTTTACGGTCGAAAACTACTGGCAATTATCGCCGTCCTGGAGAAAGTCGGACGAGCTGGGTCACAATACGTTTTGGCGTTTTCCAGGACACGCGCGGATTATAAGCGGAAAAGACACAAGGATCGAGCAGCAGGTTTTCATTCTTTGGAGCAGCTCTGAATCACTGGAAGGCGATAGGAGGAAGAATTTGACGGCGCAGCGTCTGGTGTCTAGTCTGCCTAAACAAAAACGCATAGCTTGGAAGATGCACCGGCACGTGAAAGGGGAATTGCTGAACTCAGTCACGTGCCAAGGTTAATGTATACATCTACCGGCAACAGGCGAGCAGTAGTGCGCGCCTGCACACAGAGATACGCTTATCTTACAACTGACGCTGCAAAGTGCGTGGCCGACGATTCCTTGGCGTCCCAAATAAAGGCATTTGCTTGAAATGGCGACAGTGCTTTCAAAACAGGCTTTCAGGTGATGGAACGATTGTACCTTTTGCTTCTCTCAGCTGCACTCAAGTTGTCCGCACTCTGGCTGACCTGTATAACAATGAAGGTGACCTGTGTCGTTGTGTGCGCACACTGTGCGCACTCGGCCACGTATCGGTCGGAAGACAGGTAATCCCTGTTATCCAGGTGGGCTTGAAAGGAGAGGAAGTTGATGAAGGGGAAAAAGATGGCTTCGGTATCGAATCCACGAGTTTCTGCGGGCAATCAGTGGAAATTGCGTTTCCGCAGCGCCTGCACGCGGCGTTTTACACGTGTATCTGCATTTTTTTTTTGTGTGTTGTACTCTACGCACACACCCTTAAATGAAAGGTGTACTGCCGGACGAAAGCTTGCTGACAAAGCTCCCGCAAAAAGAGGTTTAGTTTCATTTTGCTCTTTCTTTGCACTTATTATTAGTATGCATATACTCACACAGCTATTGTCCTAGTATTGGTAGAATAGCTGCTTTAACTGTGGCAGTGTACAGGGACAGAAACACTTGAGCAAGGTTACCCTCTGTGCATTTTCTGCTTGCAGGGAAACTTTCGGTGGAGCTCTTTTATGTGCACTAATGCACTGACATCTGGTCAGACGAAGTTAGACTATTTCAGCGTGGAATTAATTTTCAATATTTTTTTATACTAGAGTGTTCCTCTGATGCCCAACGAAGGTTTAACAAACGTTCTTTCGCATCTATTGTTCCTATTTGTATTTAGCGATAGCGCAATGATGGAACTGTACACGCTTCAGTAAAAAAAAAATTATTATTATTATTATTATTATTATTATTATTATTATTATTATTATTGGTTTATTTCAAAATAAATTACAAACTGGAAGTAAAATATTTTTGCTGGCCACGGCATCTGCCATCGTAACTATAGGAGCACCTGAGCTGCTACCAGCGGAAGTGAAAGGGATAGGGAGAGGACCGGAAGGGGGAAAAAGAGGGGGGCGATAGATATAAATGACAACGGACGGAGGTATAATATAATATAAAACAGCACAATATATATATAGCACCACGCGCGTCGTGATTGTCTAGTCCGAAACGTTCACACATGTAGCGGGCATGCACTTTCACATTGAGCCTGCGCGCGTCTGTCCACGAGAATGGATTCGGCGCGCTTGAACTCATCAGCACAAATTTTCCCACTTTTATAATGTGTGGCCGCCGCGGTAGCTATGGTGCTCAGCTGCTGACCCGAAAGTCGTGGGTTCGATCCCGGCCGCGGCGGTCACATTTCGATGGAGGCGAAATGCTGGAGGCCCGTGTACTGTGCGATGTCAGTGCACGTTTGAAGACCCCAGGTGTTCGCAGTTATCCGGAGCCCTCCATTACGGTGTCCCTCATAGCCTGAGTCGCTTTGGGACGTTAAACTCCACAAATTCTAAAAATCTTATGTTTGTCACCGCGCACGTGTAATGAACGGCCACGCGGGCGATGCACTAGAAAAGAGTCAGCAGCAGTTAGAGCAGTGCGCGCTATGCTCGCCGTTCCAAAAATTCAGGTGCCTTTCCTCTTCATTGCCGGATATGCAGTCAAATGAGCCCCATTGGTTGAGGTCTGGCTTTTGGTTACAATGAGAATCCAGCGTTAAGTCTAACGAATAAGGAATCACTTGCGGAAGTGGTAGATTTCTTTGTGTGGATATTCATAACGACGGTAGTAGCTCCGCTTGCAAAAAATAAATGTAGCTTCGATTGAAGGATAACACAGTAACATGCGTTCGATGCCCCGTTGTAGTGAAACACATTTCACCGATGAAATTAGCGATTTTTTTTTTCTGATCAAACGACTTCCAGATATTCCGACCTCGATTTGCCGCCTGCAGGTACAATCTTTGTGTTATATTTTGCTTGAGGGAAAGCTTAGTGATTATGACAAATTCCTACCGAACGAGTTCGTATGGTGAAGACAGTAGCATTTGATTGCGCCACTTTACGACATATTAATGTGCGCGAAGACAATACTTGATCGAGTCTCTTCCTCTGGCGGAATCACTGTTAGTTTATTGTGGGTCTCCGTTCTCGGTAATGCTCTAAAGTCGCTGCATGCGGGCACCTTATGTGTCAACGACGCTGTTAACAGGCACAATTAGTCGCCCTGTTCTGCGTCTAGATATCTCCATTGGCGGTAACTTGCGCTGGTCGGGATCTTTATTGTGCGCTGCCTTTTGCGGCGACAATGTATAGTGAAAGCGGAATGTTAGGAAATAAATTATTTTCCGTCTGAACCACCACCCTCGCGTGTGGTCGTATACCATACGACGTCTTTTCTGGAAAAGTTTTTCCCGGCCTTGTCGCCTTGTGAAATCGTTCATTTCCCGTCCTTGTTGCCTTGTGCTTATCTTTTTTAGTTTCCACTGTATATCAGGTGGCGAGTAACAATAACAATAGCGTAAATGTGACTGTGTATGCAGCTTACTCTGGGCGTCGCTGATAAGAAAGCTGGGACCTTTGCTGAACCTTCGCTCTTGTCTGTGCCGATTTCCCGGTCGCTGAAAGGGATCTCTCAACTTATCCTACATAACACCATCACTTTCTTTTAACTGTGAAAAAAAAATGAAAGACACAAAATGTTGTAACGCAGCAGAAAGGAAAGAAAAAATTGAAGCGGACACTCAAGCTTCGCCTTAAGGGCGTGACGAGACAGCGTAATGGGTTAATTCCAATATATGCAGAAGGTCATTCTCTACGCTACATTCATAGATCCCTGGGAGTCCTCATATCACTGCTGGCGCAGGGGTGCACCTTTTAAGCGATGCGCCACTTCCGTGCGATTGCAGGTGCTTCTAGCGGTGGGCCTTGTGCGGTACAGGTTAATCTTCCCGAGCGACCAATCATTAATTTAACTGCCACCTGCCACCGTTTGCTCACTATCGGGTGGGCAGGCTGTGATGACTCCGCAAAGTCACGTGGCCTAGGTGGCCCACCTCCCTTCCAGGTTGCTCTCTGGGGACCACCTGCCAGAGTTATGCCTGTGATTTCCCGCTCACGACGCCGACGCCGGATTTTCTTGGTAACGCGGCCTTTAACGGTCGGCGTTGTGAGCGGGAAATCACAGGCATAACTCTGGCAGGTGGGCCACCTAGGCCACGTGACTTTGCGGAGTCATCACAGCCTGCCCACCCGATAGTGAGCAAACTGCCCACGGTGGCAGGTGGCAGTTAGATTAATGATTGGTCGCTCGGGAAGATCAACCTGTACCGCACAAGGCCCACCGCTAGAAGCACCTGCCATCGCAGGGAAGTGGCGCATCGCTTACCAGCTGCACCACTGCGCCAGGAGGGGTATGAGGACTCCCAGGGATCTATGAATGTAAAGTAGAGAATGACCTGTATTTATGAGAATTAACCCATTGCGCTATCGCGTCACACCCTTGTCCCCCCCCCCCCCCCCCCCCCCCCCCCAATTTTTTGTCGCGTTAGACACACGTCGCGTTTGGAACACCGTGGCGAAGGGTTTTATCAAGCGCCTCACGTAAAGCACTGCTGACTGCGCGGACTGTTTTAATTGCGTGCATTTTTTTTTAAAGCTGTGAGAAAAAGTCATATTTCAAGGAAGTAGAACAGAAGGTCAATGGTTAGAGTAGTCAAGCCGACAAAGCATCGCTAGCGACACACTAAAATCGAGGTTGCTGTCCCCACCAGTGGCTTGTGGTCGATTTCAATGTATTTAGACAGTACAAAAAAAAAATCGGCCAGTTAATTTTCTGCGCTATACAAAACACAGCACCACAGTTTTGTCCTTTGCTTGGTTTCGCTGCCTTTCACACTCAGTGAACCCTGTTCCTTTTTATTCGTTTCATTTTCTGCTGCGGCGCGTCAAAGAAAAAAGCGTTCATACAAACGTGCGGTATTAAAACTGTTTGGTTTATGGCTTATGGGGGTTTAACGTCCCAAAGCGACTCAGGCTTCGAGGGACGCTGTAGTGAAGGGTTCCGGAAATTTCGACCACCTGGGGTTCTTTAACGTGCACTGACATCGCACAGCACACGGGCCTCTAGAATTTCGCCTCCATCGAAATTCGACCGCCGCGGTCGGGATCTAACCCGCGTCTTTCGGGTCAGCAGCCGAGCGCCATAAACACTCAGCCACCGCGGCGGCTACTAAAACTATTTCCATGAACGCAGTAAAGCTATGGCATCGGGTACTTTTCGTTATGCTTGGGTTTCACGCTTCTGTTACGCACATGTTTAGAATGAGCTCAACATTCTCTCTAAGGGCAGCAATATTACGCAAACAGTGTGCCTGTTACTTACTGGCAATCAGCACACGTTTTGTTTTCAGGAAAATAAAAGCTGTTCTCGGGCGAAAAAAAAAAAGCGATCCGTTCACGTAGCGAGCATTTGCTGCCGGCTGTCGTGTTTTGGTACGCAGACCAAATATCTCTGCAATAGCAGAAAAGCTCAGGATAATCAGCATGCTTCACATTAGTTTTGGAGCAGTGTGAAACAACTCTCAGCTCTGAGCAGACAAGAGTACGGAAGTGAGGGGCTTGTTATCACATATTATGAAGCCAAGTCATGGAAGCCAAGGCAAATATGGGGGAATTATTTACATTTTTAAAATTTGTGGTGTTGATCAATGGAAAATTGGTAGTTTAATGATTTTTTGCCTGAAGGATAATTAGAAAACAGAAGAAAGGCAGCCACATTCAGCGTGTGGGATCTCAACCCACGACCTCCGTATGTCGCGCGGGGTGTTGAAATCTATGGCAAACCTTGAGAGTGTTTGCCAGCGTCACCTGCCTCTATATCGGGCCGTCATAGAGCGCCCTGTATGGAACGCGATGAGTGGTGAGGGCGGCCAGTTGTGCGAGAACCTTCTTCAGCTACCTATGTGGCATCAAGACTGCCAGAACACATGCACTTGTGAAGCTTATCCATTATCGAGGTAAGTGTTCATTGAACTGCGTGCGGGGCATCTCGACTAAAGGGCAGTGCACATCACATTGTGAGGTGTATCTGCCTGCCTCTGCCCCCTTTATGCGTATATATCTTAATGTGCTGCAAGATGCTGCCATGTCGGTCTTCGACCGGCGGGCGGGTCTGGCGGAGCCCACAGTGCTGCCGTGTCAGCGTTTGTCGCGATAGCTGGGAAAATAGGCGCCAGCTCTTATGGTACTTTCTGCGAGCGTCGCTGATTGCGCAGCCTTTGAGTTCTGCGCAGCTGAATCAGTGGAAGCAGCGAAGCTTTTTAATGTTAGTCTGGAAATTACCCGTGAGTGCGCGCTTATATGTATCCGGAGTCAGAAGTTTTCGGATCACGTGCGCGTTATATATAAAAAAAGTGTGGGGGGGGGGGGGGGGGGGCGATCAGTTGGACTGACGCCGATGAAATGCGACAGCATTTCGCTCTTCTATTCTATTTCTGATTCTATTCTTATTCTGATTGCTTATTTCATTAATATCTGCTCCGTGCGTCCTAGTCACTTAGCATTTTCATCTGAGTGAGCCATTCTTAGTCCTGCGCACGGTGCTCTGGCGTCTCCCTTCTCTCCCCTACAAGAGGAAGAGGAGAGGGAGCGAGAGAGGAGGCGGGGAGAGGGAACGGTTGGCAAGGGGCAGGTGTGGCCACCTGCCAGCTTTGACGACGACTTTCGCCGTGTTTACGTTCCAACAAGGCTTCTGTGCTATCACATAAAAACTGAATTGAGAAACCTAAGCTCTAAGGCATGCAGCCTGACGTCTAGATGGGAAGTCTATGTTAATCTTTAAAAATACCGCCTGGCAGGGAGAGGAGGGAGGAGAGGGGTTGGTGCGCCCGTCATTGACATGCTCTGCGCAAGATGTCAATGCAATGTGAGGTTTTATGCGTGCGTGCACACTGGTACTGTATAAGCGCTAACGAAACTTATACTGTAGGTTTTTCCCTCGTTCGTGGTCACTTCTATCAAGTTTGATAGCCATGCGAAATTTCGTCACGGCTCAGATCGATTTTAAAGCTTGCGGTTTCCGCGGCTGTTGACTTCTGCTGGCAACACTGCATTTTTGATGTCACAAACACTCCCCGCACGTTAATACCAGCTCCCGCCTCACTAACAGAATTTTGAGACTTGTATTAGGTCGTCTCAGGCATTTTGTGAGAGAGTGCATCGTTTTCAGTCGCTGCTTGAGCCATTCAGGCAAGCTCGAGTATTTTTGCAGTAATGTTTGTAATGTCATCGCTGCATCACGCGAAACATCTTTCCTGGCCGTGGACTAAGCTTTGTTTTTGGTCTAATGCCTTCGCTGTTTTAAACTGGTTCCACTCGGTGTTTGTTACTTTTTTTATTCTGGTGGAAGACTACTGTAAGAAGTACGACGTGACTGTCTTCTCAAAAAGTTCGAAAAAACTCTCGGGAGTTATCCTTTAAACCTCAGAGGTGTACAAGCGTGCACGCATGCGCACCGGTTCCCACGAAGAGCGCCCCCACGTATCCTGAGCCGAGTCGCACAGAGATGAGGCCTTGTAAGTACTTCACTAGAACGAGTGGAATGTGTGTCCATAATACTGACGAGGAGTCTGGGCATGCCCTGTAGTTGAAATAAAGGTTAGCGTAAGACAACCCCATGGATGCTCTTGAGGGGGTCGTGAGGTCTTTGGGATGATAGGGCATTATACGGTCAGAACTGTTATCGCATGTAACGAGATAAAAGTAACTGATGCCGTGTCCCGAGCTCATATAATGAGCAATTATTGTCCAGTGTCTGGCAGGACGGGTTTGGAACACAGTCCACAAAGGACACACGCCACCGTTAATGCGACTTGTACCTAAGTGTACGGTCCCATAACAGTTACGCGCAAACAACTGTACGCTCTCGACGCAGAGCGTTGCGATCGACTTAACTGTCACTGAACTAAACTGCCGTTGGAAACTCCAACGTAACTTGGGTATTAGACAACCTTCTCAACATCATCGTCAGCCTGACAGCGCCCACGGCGGGGTAAAGTTCTCTCCCGCATCCCTCCAATTAACTCGGTTCTGTGTCAGCTGCGGCCAGCTTATCCCCGCAGCTTTCCAACCCTTTTCTGCGATTGCCTTCTCTTGGAATCCACTGGCTAACTATCGGTCGCCAATGGCACATCTGCGCCAGCAGCTTGATGGCGCTAGTCAAAATAGACTGAGGCATCGTTTCCAACATTCGTAAAACGCGTTCTATGTTTAATTTACGTATCAGATGGCAAGCGTTCCTTCCTTTCCTTTTTCAGAAGCAAATGCTACCACTCTACTATACTCTTTGCTTTAAAGCGCCGACCTCCTAGACCTACGGTCGCCGGGTGCTACTTTCTTCATGGCACCTCGCCTTATAATAGGTTCCATCGTTAAAACTATGACTGCCACCGCGGGATGAGAAACGCCGCACGTAGTGGAAGGCTCCAGATTAATTAATTTACCACATAGGGTTATTTAACTTGTGCTGACACTGCACAGCACATGGGCGTATTTTTGCATTTTGCCTCCATCGAAATGCCGCCGCCTTGGCAGGGGTGCCCATATACCTCGGCACTTACCACAAGCTAAATAACCTTAGCACAACATTAGGTGGTGTAAATTAATTAATCTGGAGCCTTCCACTACGTGCGGCGTTTCTCATCCCACGTGCAGCTTCGGAGTGTTAAAAAGCCCCCCCCCCCTCCCCCTCCCCCATACCCGAGTGCCGAGGCAGGAATCCTTACGACTGTACTACTCCACTTCGGCCATCACGACACACAGTACTGATCATAGCCGCACAGGCTCACCACACTTGCTCTCCGTGCTGCTACCATTTGCTGCGCCATGCAAGCAGGAAACAGCTTGCAGGTTGTGCCTCTAATGCCGCTCATCAGACTCCAATCAGCCCTACATCACGGAGCTCATGAGCAGGTGTTTTTTCGTTTTATTAATTACATCACTGTACTTGCAACCGAGGCAGGCCTGGCAATGACCTCGCTGACGATGCTGTCCAGTCTGCTCGTGAAGGTGCTCGCATATTTCAGATACTGCTTCGATGACTGATGCTGCTACAGGTCTGTCTTTGTGCGAAGCCTGATTTTAGGTGAGGGGCGTGTGTCTTCTTGTCGCCTCTGCAAACGTGACCTTTGCTGACTGCCACGCCGGTTGCCTGGCCTCTTCCGCCGTGATGCGACTTCGTGGTGTCGCCGATAGAGGTTGGGGGTCGACTTTACGGATGCCTATTCGTACTTGACTGTCATGGTTGGCACTCCGATGTGCGAAGACTACGGGTGTGAGTAGAACATTTCCTCCATATATGTCCTCGCTTCGAAGTTCGCCGCGGACAGTTAGTGGGTGAGTGAATCAACTTTATTGTTCAGCAGAAAAGGCTTCTTCCCTGCCCCAGGTCCTCCCCCCTAGAGGAGAGGGGGCACCCTAAGGCAGGTGGGAATCCACTTCAGATGCTGGCCGAAATCCCTTGGATCTCGGCGGCCTCTTCAGCCAGTCGAACAGCTAGCAGCTGGTGCTCCGGGGTTGGGCTTTCCAGCAAGGCCTCCCAGGCTTCCTTACTATTAATTTTGTTTGCCCTGCCTGGGGAATGCAAACACTCCCATATTATGTGGTTCAGGGTACCCCTCTCCCCGCAAACCCTGCAGCTCTCGTCTTCAAAATCTGGGAATATACATTCATTCAAGACCGGATTTGGATAAGTATCTGCTTGCAGACACCTCCATGCCGTCATCTGTTTTCCGTTTTCCGGGGGAGTTTCAGACGCTGCCTTCTATAATATTGCGTCACATCATAATACGACAGCAGACGCCCTTCTCTGTTGTAGCCCTCCTCGGCTTGCTCATTCCGACCTGCTCGGCAGTAGAGATCTCGAGCCAGGTTGTGAGCAGCCTCGTTGCCACTTACAGATTCGTGCGCCGGGGTCCAAATTAGATTGATCGTCCTATCCAATTCTCTTTGTCTTAGAATTTTGAGTGCCATGGGAGATATCCTCCCGCTACCAAAATTCTGAATTGCAGTTTTACTGTCTCTCAACACATACCTGGCCTTTGTACCGACGCAAGCAAGAGCTATTGCAACCTCCTCTACCACATCAATATCATCACTCTTAACCGATAGTGCCGAGATCGGGCCCCCTCCCCCGTCCACCACTACCGCTAAAGTGCCTTTTCCTCTTTTTCCGCCCGCCGCATCCACAAATGCGACCTGCTCCCTCGGCTTCTTTGAATATATGCGTTCCAGCGCCTCCGCCCTTTTCTGCATTCTCTCTTTATTATATTCTGGGTGCATGTTTCTCGGCAAAGGGGGAACTCTAAGGCACTCTCGCGCCTTCCATCCTATGGTGGCCTGGCTGCCTCTCCCCCTCTCCGGATTCAGCCCCGCTTTTTCCAAAATTGCCCTCCCAACCCTTGCGGTGCTAAGCCTTTCTAACGCGAGACATTTACCGCTTCAATCAGTTCCACCAAAGTATTATGCATTCCCATCGCCAACAATCTCTCCGTGGACGCCGTCATAGGCAGCCCCACAGCCCTCTTGACACACTTTCTCATAAGCGCATCAATTTTCCCTCTTTCTGCCGCCTTTAAGTTCAAGTAAGGCGTCGCATAGCTCACCCTACTTGTAATAAAGGCCTGAACCAATTTAATCAAATTTTTCTCTCTAAGACCCCCTTTCTTACTTGAGATTCTCCGAAGGAGACCCAAAGTCTGCATGGCGTAGCCTTCCAACTTTTTGATGGTAACAGTATTCTGGCCATTCGCCTGCAGGTGTAAGCACAGGATCCTAATCGTCTCCACCTCCGGAACCTGCACCCCACCTACCAGAATTTGAATTTTTGAAGGCGGCTTATTTCTAAGTGCCCTGTCCCTGTATAGGAATAATTCAGACTTTTCCGAAGAGCACTCCAGCCCCCTTTCCTCCGCGTATGTTACAATACAGTCGGCTGCCGCCTGGAGAGTTTGTTCAGTCTCTCCATCACTGCCCTTATCTATTCACAAATTAATGTCATCTGCATACAAGCTCAATTTAAGATTCGGGTTATCAAGCGCCTTTAGCTGCCCTGACAACTTCCTCATGGCCATATTAAGCAGTAGTGGCGACAGAACCGCCCCCTGCGGTATTCCCCTACTTCGTAGCTGGACCATCTCCGAAGTGTTCTCCTGAAACACTACCTCGGCTCTCCTTTCTCGCAAGAAATCCCTGATGTAGTTGTAGGTTCTCACACCTACTCCTACCTCATTCAGCCCCTCTAGGACCGCCGAGTGTTTAACATTATCGAAGGCCTTCTTTAGATCCAGCCCTAAAATCACATTCGCATCATTTGTCTTAGAATCCACAATGTCATGCTTCAGGAGCATCATAACATCCTGCGTGCTAAGATGCGGCCTAAAACCGGACATTTCGTCCGGCCATAGCCCCTTCCTCTCCATAAACCTAGACAGCCTAGTCTGCACTACATGTTCCATCAATTTTCCGATGCACGAGGTCAATGAGATCGGCCGAAGATTACCTATTCCAGGTTTCTTTTCTGGCTTAGGAATTAGTATCACCTTGGCCATTTTCCGCTGATCCGGGATTCTCCCCTCCATCCAGCGTAAATTCATAAATCTATTGATATCCCTAATAGAGCTATCATCTAGATTTCTTAGAATTTTGTTAGTAATGCCATCGGGCCCCGGTGCCGACCTAACCTTTAGTCTAACTATTTCGGCCCTCGTCTCCGCCTCAGTGAAATCCGAATCCAATGCCAAATTTTCCTCCCCCTCGTAGTCTGGTAGCTGTACCGAGCTGGTGTCTCCTATATATGTCTCCACCAATTTTTCCATGAATGCCTGATCACTAAGATCCCCACACGCATGTCTAACTTTGGCCATGTTTACCCTCGCCTGACATTTGGATTTCTCCGGGTCACGCAAGTGTCTCAAAAAGTTCCAAGTCCTAGGAAGATTCATGCCCATCTCCATCTCTCCACATTTACTGTACCATTGCTGTTCGCACAGCTTGAATGCATAGTCTTCAATCTCTTTGTTGAGTCTGGCCAAGCGCCTTTTCAGATTGCGATTCCGCCTGCCTTGCCTCTTCATACGGCGCTCCATGCTCTGCTTGGCCTCCCACATATGCAGCAGCCGACTGTCTGCAACATCCGGGGCTCTATCCCCCTCAATTTTCTTAGTGGCGCCCTTAACATCGTTCTTGAGGTTTTCACACCAGAGCTCATAGTCCAGAATTTCGTACTCATCATCTCTGTTGCTTCTAATCGCCCTGAAGCTATCCCACTTTGTCACATACAATGGGGCCTCCTTCCTGGGCCTAAAATTACTTTTCAAATCCGCCCTTCCTGTCAGTACAAAGTGATCACTTCCAAGGTTTTGCCCAGTATTGCGCCACTCCCATTCCCCTACGTTCTTGCTGAACGTAAGATCTGGGGACGTGTCTTTGCACACACTATTACCCTCCCTCGTTGGGAGCTCCGGATATGTCATGAGAGTTAATCTCAAATTGTGATAATCCTCCCATAACATTCTCCCCTTAATTTGTTCTCTGTCATAACCCCACTCAGGGTGGCATGCATTAAAGTCCCCCACGATTATCAGGGGCTGTTTCCCCGCTATCTTCAAGGCTTTTCCAATAATGGCCCTAAACCTAGTCTTTCGTTGCCTAGGCGGGCTATATATGTTTAGAATGAAAGTGTTAGTCCCCCTTCTTGCCAGTAAGAATTTCAACAAAGACGTTTTCCACATCTTTGTCTCCCAGGTCATGCATTACTGTGGCAACATTACGTAATACAAAGGTAGTAACTCTCGAGTGCTCTCTTTTATCACTATGGTAGCCCTTGTACCCCATTAATTTCACCCCCTCCCCCCTGCCTCCTGCAAGGCTATAGCGAGAGGCTTCTCCTCTAGTCTTGATAAAACCTGTTGCATCACCCCCCGCTTGCGCCGGAAGCCACGACAGTTCCACTGCCAGATTTCAGCCACGCACTTCTTATTGGGCCTTCTATCCATTTTGAATGTGAATGGTGATTTCATCTAGTCTGCTCTTCATAGCAGCCATCTCTTCATCTCTTCTTCTTGTGCTCTCGTCTATGCAATTAAGTCTATAATCTATCTTAGCGAAGGCTCCTTCAAGCCTTGATTCCAACGACCCCATGGCCCCAACTATTCTGGTTATTTTGTCCTCAAGAGACTCCTCCTCGCCATCCTTCTCCTCTCTAGTTTTTCTCTTTTGCGGGGGAGAGGTACTCCCCGTAGTCACCCTAATATCCCCCATCCCTTCCTTAACTAAGGGTGCCGGGCTTGGAGGACTATTAAGACTTCTGGGCACGCTACTGTTCCTGCTCCATCCCCCCTGTTTCATCATCATGATCATCTCATCCATTTTCTTATTTAGGGTCGCCACTTGGTCTCGAAGTTCCTTATTCTCTTTCTCTAATATTTCAATCTTTTTGTCCTTATCATCTCGAACCCCTGCCTGGGAAGCCTTGCCATTGGATTGCCCACCTTTCTGGACTTGTCCTGTGACGACGTCGCTCCAGGCAGCAGGTCCTCTCGAACCCGCCTTGGCTCCAGGCGCACCTCCACTCGAGGCGCTCCTTCCCCTATACTGGTTCCGTTGGCGCACCTCCTCGAGTCTCGGGAACAGCTCCTCCTTGGCCTTGAAGGAGCCACCCAGTTTGACTCTGGGGCGACTCTGGTGTTGGTCCCTTTGTTGTTGCAGACTGCTGGCTCTCGCTGCAGCCCGGACAGTTAGTTATATAAGAGCTGGGTACTCGACCATCCTCCGTGGCGAAGATCCTAAACCCTTGGCGTCATTGGCCAATGGCACAGAAGTGCCCACTCAGTGGACATGTCTACTTCGGTCCGCGCCGCCAGGTTGGAACCCCAAATTCGTACGGGGCGACTGCGTGAGGACAGATGACGCGTCTTTCCTGTTGCCTCATCTCGGCTGAAACTGCACTTACATCAGAAGGGCAGAAGTGCAGGCTGCGCGCAAAGACAGACCTGTAGCAGCATCAGTCATCGAAGCATTATCTGAAATATGTGAGCGCCTTCACGAGCAGACTGGACAGCATCGTCAGCGAGGTCATCAGAAGTGCAGAAGTGGCAGTGCAGAAGTTTGTACCGCAAAACTTGTCCTGTTTTTACTTTGGATAGATATTAGAGCATATTAAACCATCCTGAAGCTTAAACGAGCGCCTCTATTAGAATTTAATTTTGTAGGAGCATCTACGCAAGTAATGCCATCCAAGATGGCGGCGGCGTTTGCCGTTTTTAAAAAGGACAAAGAACTTCCTGAACACGTGGCCGGTGTCGGCTCTTACACGTACTTATTTCCTGGTCGGCAGCTGGCAGGCACATTTTGGCGAACTTTTATAGTGATTTCACGCTGAACTTGCGAGCTGCCGCAGCACCCAAGACTAGCCTAGCGAAGATTTCGAATACTGTCGAAGTTAGGCAGTTATTATCTGATGGCTAACCTAGTGTTGGCCGATGAATAGATTTACTAATTTTATGAACAGATAGACGCAGGTGTTTGAAGCAAGTAACGATGGGTTCATCGAATCGCTGCGTTCATAGTTTGCATCCTCAACAAAACAGAAAAACCCACTGCAGGGCTTGAAGAGCGACAAATTGAAAGCGTTCGGACAGGCCACGGTACGTGTAACATGTAGTTTAAACCAGGCGCTCAGTCTGCTAACTTTCGGATTACTCTTGATCTCAACCAATAAGCAAAGCTTACAGGCAATCAATCAGATTATAGTAATTGCGGCCTATCGTGTTTTCTATGCAGTCTATTATTAATATTTTTTTGAGGATCTTCAGCAATTACAACCGGGATCAATCAATACGGTTAATACAGAACTGAAATATTGCGTAACGAATGTAAGATATCCTTACGTGCACCCTAGGGTGGTTATTTGTCTAATCCATTTAACTTCGTGCAATTTTTTTTTCGATTCAAGTAGCGTAGAGTATTATGCCAGGCGGAATTATTAATAATCGCAGCGAAGAAAGGTGAGTCTCACTGGGGGTACTGAAAAAACGAATTAGGGTACCCATACGACGCCAATTTCTTTCAAAATTTCCCATCGCCAACAAGCGTTTCCCATCGGAGTGCTCCGGGACCCTTATATATTTTTTAAGTTTTATGGTCTACACAGGCCTTGCAAGGCGTTGCGGTATTGCCGGCATTGGTCACTTCATGTGCCCTTGGCTGCACTACTCGCAATGCTATACTTTCAAAAGCGCCAGCCCATGGAATTGGTCTTTATCAGCGCAATGAAGACAAAGGCAGGGTCAGATATAAACGGTGTCATGCCATGTGAACGACTGTCTTTTTTTTTAGATGCTGATAAAAACAGACGATCAGGAGAAAAATAGACATTAAGTGCATGCATATCAAAACGAAATACAAGTTAAAAAGGCTGCTAAGGTGTACCTGTTTTTAAAGGTGTATTTTGCTTTTTTGGTTACCTTTATTATTTGCGTTTGTCCACGGTCAATTCCTTTGTACGAGGAAAGCCTGATTGGTGTACGATTACCTGTAGCACGGTTATTTGCTGGCGCACATTTGCTCTGTTCTGTGTTATCTATACTCATTGGAACTTTCTCTTCATGGACGTTGTATAAATTCGAATCATCTATGTACTTTTCTTTCATTCCTGTACTCGCGTTTCGCTGCTTTATATTTATGTTAATTACCGTGTATGGCTTTGCTGCCTGCCAGGCACTGCCGCTCAAGCCATCAGTGGCTTTGGCAGGCCTGAATATATGTACCGTATTTTTTCATAGAAGTATTAAAGTATTATTATTAATATTATTATTATTATTATTATGATTATTATTATTAGTAGTAGTAGTAGTAGTAGTAGTAGTAGTAGTATACTCAGCTATGGAGTCACAACTTTTGTTCATTGTTCTGGTATCTGGCATCAACGTGTAAATATACTATTAAAATGCAAGTTAAAAAGTGTTACGATATGTGTACTCCGCAAAATGTGAACATTTTTTAGATGCTAGGGATGCCCAATTTTCGATCCCTTTTTGTTCATACCGTGGTGCTCAAACATTTCTGGAGCGATACATTTAAAGTCCCCACTGTGCTTCCCCGGCCTTTACGTCATGTGCGTGCATTTTCATTGCCTCACACTCGGACCAGATTTGGTAAATATACTCGAACCTATTATGTTCCAGATATATTTAATGCTCTTCCCCCGGAAATTAATTCCTGGGAGTCTATACCTAATATTCGCATTAAACTTTAAGAAAGTTGCACTTAGAATAATTATGTTGTATACTTCAATTTCTGTGCCACTGTAAAACTTTTCGGTTTCTACCTGTTTTGTGCTTGGTATTGTATCACTTGCAGTCTGCTTGGTTTCGTTATTGCGTTCTTTCTCCCCCCCCCCCCCCCCCCAAATAAAAAAAATAGTCAGTTTTGCGGCCGAGTCTTGCTGTTGACTGACAGGCTTCGCGTGACAAGCCACAATGATGGCTTAGGCGAACCTGGTTTCTGTAATTCTATTTGTGAATAAAATTATATTATTATTATTAATAATTCCCCCTTCCTCTGGAGCTCATGCTTCTCGTGTGCAAAAATAAGCAGCGTCGTGTGTTCGGATCCCATCGGCGGCATGTCGTTGTCTTTTGTTTTACTTCTTCTAATATTCTATCTAAAATGATTACGCAACTAATTAATTCCCTCTCTGATCAGCACCATCACTAAAAACAAACACTCCCCTATGCTCTCCTTGGTTTCAGCAACTGTTGGCTTCGTTCGTATCAACATGTACCGAACATTTATTTCTGTGGGCTGGTCACGCGACTTGGTCAGGTGAGAGACCGATACTCTCCGCGTGTTGTGGCCTAGTATTGTGGTATTCGTGCTTGGTGTCCTGTGCGCGCGCCGAACGGTACGGAACTGTAATCGTGGGGGCCAAGACGCGAAAGTTTAGTGGGATAACGTGCAGTTTACTGCCGGTTCTGATAAACAGGACAGGTGAGAACGTACAGTTGGCCACAGTTGGCACGCGTCAACTTTATAATCGTGACGCGTGTCCCGATCGCCTCGTGCCGGGAGATTTCTCCCTCTATGAGTTAAAAACGTGCTATCTCTGCATGCGAGTTACTAACTTCGTGCTCTTTTCGCGCGCGTTCCTGGAATTGAGCGTACTTCTCTTGGCCATCAATCGCTTCGCGTCAGCGGATCGTGGCAGATATCGCGCTTCATTCATGCCGGAGATTACTCTGGCCCAGAGATAACGGTGCCCATCACAAAGGCGGAAAAGTGCATGCAGCTAAACGTGTCGCGAGCGACTGCGCGATAAGCCCGTTTCCCGCGTAGATGAACAATTGTCGCGGAATCCCAGCGTTACGGGGTTTGGCAGGGTCGAGTTCACGTGTTTCTTGTCGCCACCTTCCTATCGTCCATTAGGCCTAGGGAGGAGACAATGGCTGCTTGCACGGAAGGTGACGCATAGCGATTACAGGCGTGCGTCACTGTCGCGGCTGTGCAATACTCCCAGAGTCGAACCTTGAAAGGCAACGCTTACACGGCCGTTTTATTGTGTGTGCGTTTTCATTTTCGCCTCGAGAGTGTTTTTACTGGCGCCGCACGTGACCGTGCGTGAGACGCTGTGGAGCCGCTCACGCTTGTATTGGTTTCCCCAAGGCCACGGTGTTTATGTCGACCACTGCCATCGCAAGGGGGCTGCTGTGGTGCGTGGTTTACGGTCGCTGCACAGATAGACTAACCTGTGCTCCGGAACTGTCCCTGCGGGGCCTGTAGGGTGTCCCATCGGGCTCAGCTATACGCTTTGCTAATTGGTTGGGAAACTCTTTTTTTGTGGCGCTTTATTTATCAGTAGCTGCTAGAAGCTTGTAGTGCGTTTAAAGAAAAAGTTCAGCATCTGAAACTTATTAATCGGCACTTGTAACCTAAAGAGCATTTCAGCGGGTGGCAGAGTCTTGGGTAGAGTGAGGAGGTTAGGAAGCTCAGGTAGAGCGGTGTGCAAAAGCGAGGTGTCGGGTTAGTTGGTACTGCATACCTAAAAGAACAGATCTAGGGACAGACGAAGGACGAGGGGAAGCGCCTGTGTCTGTCCTTCCCTTTGTCCGTTCCTAGCGCTGTTCTTTTATGTAAAAAGAGCGGTGAGGTCGGGAAGCTTGCTCGGATAATGTGACAGCGACAGGCGCAAGACGTGGGTACTTGGAGGACATTGGAAAAGGCCGCTGTCCAGAAGCGGAGTGAGCGTGGTTTTTGTTGCAGTTTTTGGTGATTATGCATACTGATGACACCGCTTAAGAAGCAAGAAAGGAAAGGGGGGGAGAGGAGAGGAGAGGAGCGATCAAGGCAGCTGTGCCGAAACTGCACTGAATGCACGGGTTATGACAGTAGCAGCAACATCACTTTCGGCATATTCTTTT